>NC_141780.1:10485112-10639445 GCF_054643075.1 Acanthaster planci | reverse complement strand
GTGGTGTAGCATATCCGCAGCCACAATTAGTCAGTTCAAATTAAAGTATGAGTTTAATTAAATCTGATAGGATAAGCCTCAAATGAGGAATTTGCATTTTTCTGTAAATGAAAAATGGACTTGGTAGTGCTGCCTTGACCACCTAAAACACTGAAATGTCAAGAAATGGGAATCCATTTATACAAATACGCTAAATTTGATGAGCCACTAGAACATGAGTTACACGTTCCCGCCCTACAACCGAAAAATGGGCGTGGCAGCATTGTTTGGACCTCCCAAGTCCTTGACATGTACATTTGTGACAGATTAAGGGATTATAATGTTTCATTATCCATTTCTTGGGAAATGAAATAAAAACAGAAGCTAGAAGTTGCAGCTTAAAGCAAGACTTCGAATTTTCTTTTGTGTTTTATTATTTATCGCATTTTCAAAATATTGTAATATTTTTACGTATAGCGCAAAAGTGCTACCACAATTTGAGGCCACATACTACCTAGAAATGTTCTCTAAGGTCTATTCCACCAAGTTATGCTGTCAGACCTTAGATGTTATGAGGGTTGAGAACTTTCATTTTTTCAGGGTCCGTGCTCCTTGACTAATTAAATCGTCTTCATAGAAGCGAGGAATCAACTCCCAATTACGAAAATTATCTTTCCTTTACTTCCTCGAGTTCTTTAGGTTGTGTATAAGCTTTAATCGCAACAATAAAGTCCTGTTTGACGTATCTGTCTTTGTTTGCATAAGGAATATTATATTTTTGTACCGTTTTCAACAGCTGCCGATATGACTGACGCGGGAGATATCTAAATTGTTTTTGATCCTCTTTGATAGCGTTTATTAGTTCAAATCGTGTATGGTGTTTATTTTTAGGTGTCGGTAATGGGATGTTATACCGCTTGGCAAAATCTTCTAAAAACGCCTTCTTAAATCGAGTAAAATATTTTAGTATTGGTCTGTGTAGAAGGTTGCTCATGTCTCTATTTATATATAGGTTTCTAAAATTTTTATCATTTTTTCTATCGACTTGACATGTTTTTTATATATAGATCATTTATTTAAGGCGGTTTGTTTTGCTTTGAACAGAGCCAAGGTCACTAGTTCAGACCGGAAAAGCAAGGGGAAATCCCTTTTTGTTTGTGCAGGCCGGTGCCAGTCACGAGTTGTTTACAACCGGAGTCAAAAGTTCAAGGTCAGTGAAGTGGAAATCCCCAGCGCTAGTCACGAGTTGTTTACAGGAAAAGTTCGCCGGGGTCAAAAGGTGAGCGAGAATTCCCCCGAGATTTTTGGGTCGATGTACTACCCAAGGGTTTTGATCAAAAACGGGATTCATGTCATTTCTGGATTTTCCCATTTTTCCCCACCAAAAATGTTTCGACGGTTTTTTGGGTCGATGTACTACCCAAGGGTTTTGAGCAAAAACCGGGCAAAAAGGGGCGTGTGCTCCTGAACTCTCAGTTTCCTACTACTTCTGGCTTGTCGTATGCAGTGTCTCACTATTCTAGGAAAACATGTAAAATTGAGAAATTTTGTGGGGAAAAGTGATCGATTGAAAGTGGAAATAATTTATCACCTTAGCAACCACTTTGGGGCTAAATTTCATACTTGTGTATTTTGTATGTACGGTTCTGTAGTGTTTTATTCGGTTTAAGCCTTCCAGATTACATACAAAGTGTTTCAATATGATCGTTTGTAACTGCAACCTAACGAAGTCTTGAAAACACCAAGGCTCAACAGAGGATTAGCAAGGTGATAAGGACATTTCCATATGGTTCCCGAGGGTCAAGTAATCGCCGCGCAAGATCGAAGTCGTTAACGTGCAATGCGGGTCCCGGAGAGCGGTTACGCGGATACGGGGATACGAAGTGGGCCTTGTGGATGGAAGCGTAACTCTGCGTATCTGCGGCTACGAGGTGTGCACGGTGAATGGCGGGGTATGCGCCCAGATACTTCAGACATAGGCTGAAGGCTTAAGATGACCTCGCTGTGAAGCTTGCGTTTGGGGCTCTAAGTTTGCAACCTTGTGCAGTGGAAAACATAATCAGTGGGACCATGGTACCCTCAGAACTGAGGCGTCCGACGTCCGCCCCACTCCCAAGTGTTCGTTCCAAGTACATGTATGATTCGACTCAGATGCAAAATTAATGCTAGTTGCTGACTGAGTTTGGACTGCTGTGGGCGTTACAAACTATTCTGAGTTTCAATCCCAGAAGAAAGTTTGTTACCGTGAAGTGAAATCTACGTTGTTTGTCCCAAACGAACATAACGAACATGTAGGCCTATGTGTTCCTCAGTAGAAGTAGGGATGAGGGAATTAAAGAGCAGCAGGGATTTCACTCATCGTAAAGGGGTAGAACTAAACGAGGCGATCGATTTGTATCGAAAAATTTTTGACGGGGTAAATACCTTGTTCATCATAGACGACTGCGCCACCGATCAAATTATTAAATATCGTAAAAAATCCAAAGGAAGCAACCCGTGTGCGCTAAGTCGAATGGCGTTTAGTGGTCCGCACTTTAATCACAGTTGCTGGCTTTTAACTCAGAAATACAATTCGGTGCTCAAAGACTTCAGGAGACTTTATTAAGCATCGCCACGCCAACTGATTTTTTAGGTTTTAACATAAATTTAAATTCGAAAGAAGACCTGATGAAAGATCTAAATAACGACCAGATTATTAATCAGACCATGAGCCACTTTTTAAGCAAGTGATGTTATAAATACAGAATTTATTTATCACCCCTAGTAGCAGCTTTAATAACTACCAAACATTTATCCATCAATAAAAACGCGTCTATTATAAAACAGAATGACAACGGAAGAACAGCAGACAGCAACTCCTGCGCCGAGTCCGGTAAAGACGGTAACAAAAGTTAAAAATCTGAAACGAGTGGTACAAGGCAAAAAATTAGCCGAGCATAATCGAATGCTGAAACAACAACTCGCCAAGATGAAAATAGGCGAAACCGAACCCGAACACTACCGGAAAATAAAATTTATAAAAAGGTTACAGAAAACAGAAATTTGACATTAGGCGGCTTGGCGATTGGAGCGCTCGCCGTATTTTTAATTTTTAAAAATAAGTCAACGCCTGGAAAAACACCGCCTTTACAAATGACACCAAAAATTCAAACAACCACGCCAGAAATTTTAGATATGGAATAAATTTTAAAAAGCTTCTATACTCGGAATGAGTAATGCAAAATCAATCAACGTAAACGGCGTGGCCAATACGATTTACCAGGGTGCAGTAGTCAGTCTAATTTCTATGGCTTATGCCAAGCTATCGAGTAAGCTATTTCAAATTAAGCCGCCAGACCTAAATAAATTATCCATAGAAAACGCGTTAAAATTGACTGCGTTGTCTAGCGGCGTGTTGGCTACACAGGGTTGGCTTGTTTCGCAGCGTATATTACCCGCAAGTTTGCCCAGTAGTTAAAGTAAGTTTAAATCGTTTATTTTAAAGTTAAGTATAAGTTAAAGTAAGATGGCAGAAGGAGGATTCGAACCAGTCGATTCTGACCCAAATGATATACCCCTAGAAAACCTACAAGAAGAAGCTGATAAAGAAGTCGTAACATGGGACGATACCTTTGATACTACTTCATTCACTCGCGGCACGTTTAAACCAAAATTGTCGCAAGCCCCGGTTGAACCAAAATTGTGACTAGCCCCAGGCCCAGATTAGACCTCGATACGACCTTTGAATCAGGGCAAAAATCAACTTTGGCCCCGGTTGAACCAAAATTGTCGCTAATCCCCAGGCCCAGAGTTCTAGAACACAGCACGACCTTTGAACGGGGGCAAAAATCAACTTTGGCAAGCTATAGAATAGCATCAACTACAGCTAAAATGGAAGACTTTTATGACTCGGTTCAAAGAGAAATTGGGTATGAAGCGTCAATAAGAGATCCAAACGTGTTTAATTTAGATAGCAAAGACCACCTGTACGTAAAGTTCGAAGGCAAAACAGTTATCTTAACCTGAGAAAAAGATAGTAGTGTATTTCTCAGCCTAAATACTATTAAGCAAAAAACAAATTCCGATTTTGTAAGGTGCGTCCTAGGCTTGGGAGTCATCTCAAGTTTTTTTTTATTTTTTGTCATGTGTTCATTACCTTTTGTAGACTGAATTAGATGGTTGTTTGGAAAAACTTACAGACGTTGTCAGTCACTCTGCTTATTTTGCTTCATTTACTTGTTAAATGTGCAAGTTGTGTTACCTGTGCCCTTTGATACATGTACATGTACCTCCATATCCATTCACTTCTGGATTCAAAACTGGAAGTGTTTACTATAATATTTTTAAAGGTTCCCTAGCCAGAATTGTCGAATCATGATTGTAATAACAGATTTTCAGTATTTCACATCAAGAGATAATAAAATGCGAAGCAACAATATGGTTTAACTTTCGGTATATTATACCATGATTTTTTGGCTAAGAAGAAAGATATAACAGGAAGATTTATTGAAATACAGGGCCTGTACCCGATCTAATGTTAATGTCTTTTGGGCAGTAACATCGCCATATTAAATAAAATAAAGTTTTATGTGCCTGAAGTAAGACCATAGCTTCCAGGAGAAGAAAAACCTGAAGCAGCGTTATATTTTATGAAAGGGTTGATGTATATTTATTCCAAATGATACAGTTAGAGAAGTTTCAAAAAGCTCTGAGTAAGGAGTGCAGTCCTTTGCCTGTGGCTTGTCTGTCATCGAAACCACAAGTGTCCTTTAGTGGCCCGCCTGACCAAAACCACAGAGTGGGGGGAGGGAGACTGTGCATACAAATACTGATTGGGGAGATTGTGGGGAAATTTCCAGTAGCCTTCAACATTCCACCGTAACACTCTTCCACAGTTTATCCTCAACTTATCCCGGACGAGATTTGAGTTGACTCCTTACGCGACTACGTTTCTGGCAAAACAAAACAGCAGGCGCAAGAAGTGGGAAACTCGACTTAAAACCAGTTATCTTTATTGACTACAACTGATAATCGACTAAAGTTGGCTTCCATTTATTTTATATATGCTTTATATACTACTGCGCTACACTTTTAAAAGGAGGCACCGTGGGTTTTACGTCTCGGTGCGACGGGGGCGGGTCTTCGTATTTAACCGACTTGTGCACAGTTATTTGTTTTACTCGTCAATTTAGTTTTTTTCAATTTTGTAGTCGTATTTGAGCGGGGGGGCGGATCTTTTTTTATTTCGTTAAATTTTTTTAGCTCGGTTAAAATCAGTATAAATTCTTTTTGAGAAATATCGGCGTCTTCAATCGTGTGTGATACGTATTCCTCAATGGTGTTTAATTTGGTATCGGCAAGCACGCGGATCTGATCGTGTTTTTTGGTTTTATGGGCTAGTCGGCGGCTGGCGTATTTTAACATTGCGTAAGCTGCAAATGATCCGATAGCAATGCCTTCCATCACAAGACCTATGGGGCCGGTAATTACTCCTGAAATAGCGGGAATTCCTATAGCTGTGGAACTTGCGCCTATCGCTTCGACGCCGTATTCTACGTAACCGAGTGAAGTGAGTATCCGAGTATCCGTTCTTTTTGTAAGAAGTTTCTCTAGCATCGCATTCTCTTTGGATTTGAGATTTGATTTCTTCGATCTTTTGAAAGCGGTAAATTTTTGTAACGTTTGATTCCGTTTGATATTCGTCGTTTGTTGCCATCTTTTTCAAATATAAGTTTTATATTTTCGCGACCAATATATTGAGCTCAATAATTAATCCGTCGTTTTCATTTTGTAAGAGTCCTCCCGTTTCTGATCTAACGTAAAAAGTTAATTCGCATATATTTCTTCGCTGCAATTTTCTAGGTGTTTCAAAATCGCTACGGAAATATTAATTCGTTGAAATCACTTGAAATAGGTCAAACAATTGCCCATTGTAAAAATTATAATTGATGTCCAACTGGGGACAATAAATGGACTCAAGTTTATCCGATTCCAATGTATAACCCCTTTCAAATAGCTGGGATTACTTTATCACTCTTTGAATTATCGATTACGTTTTTTAATTTAAACGTCTGAGGATTTTGACACAAATAAAAAGTGTGAATCTCCATTTTAGTATAAACAGGTTTTTAAAAATCTTGCTCGAAAAGCTTAAATTTATCGAGGGCGTTGTCCCAGTGTTTCCCGAGACTTGAAATAGATCTTTTATGGCTTTGGCAGGTTCTTTCGTCACGTTTTGATAACACACGACAATTAAGGTCGTAGCGGTTTGCCTCTGGAGATCTTACCCGCTAAAATTCGGTTTACTCGATACTCTATTCTATCCGCTTGATCATGCGTCAATTGAACGTTTAATTCTTTTAAAATTTTACTCGACTTTCGCTTTGATTTTTATAAACATAACGCTGGTTATATTTAACACCTACATTTTCCACTTCATCTGAATAAATCTGAGCTATTAGTAATCCGCAATCGCGGCATGCGAGTTTGTAATCTTTCATTATTTTCTCGTCGTAAGGGCACGTGGGTTCTTCTTCTTCTTAGTTCTGCACACGGGGGTACCATTTAATTTCACAAGAGATTCCAATTCAGATCCAGAATCAGATCGTCCGAATCCGCTAAACACCTGCAATGCCGACTTATTTGAAATAAGTCCGTCATTTCTAATTTTCAACATAGCTGCCGATACTTCATACCAAACACTGGCGCCGCAAGAAAGCGAACCGTGAGTTCCATAATAGACATCTTTTGCACAAATAAAAGATTGTACGTCACATCTCTTATTTATAAATTTCTCGATATTTGACGAGTCAATGGATCTTTTTCAATCATCAAATAAAGAGGTATAGGGTCTATTTTAACGTACATTCGGTGCTTGTCCATGTAAGGTGGTTTAACTAAATATTCTATTTTATTAGGGTCATCAATATCGCGACTAGCTTTGTACGCGTTTATGGTATTAGACGGGATATTAGATCTAGTGTCAGCTCGAAATTCGATGAACCTGTAAACAGCTAAATTTATGTGATCGAGTATGTCCGCGGTAGGTTGTTGTATTTGATAGCAGATTTGTCGCCCTGTTAAATTTACCGGCGTTTTATCTCGAGTGCCGTATTTATACAGCGGGTTTATGCCGTAACAGGGTTCGATCGTCATAATCAACAAGCGTTTATCTTGGCCGTTGTGACGATAAAAGATAGGCGAGCTGTAATGTGGGCCTTCTTTAATCACAAGTTTTGAAATGATTAATTTACTCGGATCAAAAGGATCGTAGGTGACATTGAGATCGCAGTTACCGACAATTAGGCGCGTGTGGTCATCTGAAACGATACATACTTGGGTTGACATGGTTCTGATTTTTCCTGTTTTGTCTGAAATTTTTATCATTTTTATGCAGCCGCGTCTATTAATTAACTCGGGTGGGATTTCTACTTTAATTAAATTTCCAACGTCAACGTCGTATTCAATAATTAAACCAATTTCGTATAAATCAGAGTCCAGTTTAGTCATGGAATAGGACGGTGGTTCGTTTTTCTCGCGCGTGCCGCAGCTTTTTATGCTTGCCGTTAACGAGCACCACGTGATCCATTCCTTCCAACTCATACAATTTACGCAGCAGGTGCAAGCGGTGCAACCAAAACCCTCTATACAATTGCTGCACTCGTAACAGTCTTCGCAACTGTCCAAGGCACTTGAATTTTGACAGTCGTATAATTTAAACAATATACGCAATTTATACACCTGCCGCAATCGTCGCAAGTGGATCAGTTATATATCTGGTGCAGTCGTTACATTTGTGGCAATCGTGGCACTCTTTACAGCCGGTGCATTTGCATAAACGGTCAGAATTTAAACTGCGCAGGCAACCGTAAGAATCTACCAAGTCAATTGAATTTCTCGTGTCTTTGCAAAAATAAAAATTCACGTTTGTTTTGCGGTTTATCATGTTTTTTATATATTTGTCTCGTTTCTATGTATTTTTCATTTTTTAAGCGACGCATAAATCTTCGCAATTAAATATTTCAATCGGCTTGTAAACTTGTTTGCCAGTATTAGTCTTTCTCATTAAACAAATGCGGTGTCTTTGGTTTTGCACGTCTAGCTTTGCCTAATCGATTAAATTGCGTTGCGATTTGTAGCCATTGACGACTAATCACGTCGCGTGAACGGCAACTAATTTAGCGTATTCAAATTTGGTGACTAAAGTTAGGGCCATTTGATTTTAGAAAAATGTTGAATTTTTTTTTAGTATTTCCAGGAGCGCCCAGAGCAGAGCTATTTTTTCCTGCGGTGGAAATTCCCAGGGGAAAAGTCCCTTGTTTGGGGTGCCGCGCCAGTTGGAGGTCGCGTTGAGGTCGCGCCAGTTGGGTCACGAATTTTGGGAGAAGTCCCTTTCTGCGCGTGGACAAGTGAAATCCCTGCTGCTCTTTAATTCCCCCATCCCTACTACTTCAGGTACATTCACGTGCGTAATCATTCAGTCAACAGTTTTCCCACTTAGTTCAGAATGAATTCTTGACGATATCACATAACTGTTAGAAAACTCTTTGCTTTTTTCCTTTCCTGGATATTCAAAATACATTTCAAGACAGATGGATTTGCGTGGGGGATGCGTGGACACGTTGCCCCAAAATCGTCAAAACTTTGAAGGCGAGAGATTAACGTGTACATCTGGTACACGATGCAAAATATTTGAGGCCTCAGAAAAGCCATGCCATTTCAACAGACATGATAATGAAAGATCATTAATCTAACGATATTCATAAATAGAACATAAACAGGTCGTTAACCTAGGAATTTAGTTAAAATATGGGTTTGTAAAAAAAACTTGTCATTTATCGTTGATTTTTTGTTTGTATTACTTGTTTTTACAGATTCGGTAGAAGTAAACCAACCTTGGCTAGAAGAGGCAGCTGACTGAGGTACAAGCAAATTGTTTGCTACACCGTCCAGTGCAAGATCGCCACAGAAATGTCAATTTTCAAAAGAAATCACAGTAAATCCAATAATTTTGTGTGAATTCCAGAAGATTTATCACAAAAGGTATAAACTTACAAATGTCCCTAAAATACTGAAATACATTTTCACAAAATGTGTCCAGTGAAATTTCATACATAGGTAATCATAGGTTGTTTTGTTGAATAATACAGTTTGCCTGTGACCAATTGTGAGTTTACAAAATGATCAATGCCCATGAAATAAAAATGTTCCCTTGGAAACGGCCCTTAATCAAATATTGCACTTATGTTGCTCATTTTTATTCAGATTTGTGTCATCCCCTGCATGTCGGAAACATCACCCTTATCACTGTATTGTCTTGCCTGATAACTTTCATATCAGCTGTTATTCATCTCTTCAGGTCTCCCGGTGCTGTTTGTTGAGAACAAAAACACAAAAACTGCAAATGGCCCCATAAGAAGAGGTCCATTTGCGTTAGGTGCAGAGATCTCGGGGAGCGTCCCACAGGCTCATTTTATGCAATTTCTGTGTGTTGGGGCATTTTACTTTTAGGCAAGAGCAGTGATCAAGTGTGCTATTTCGATGTGCTGAGGACGGCACAGATCTGGTTGGGAAGAAATGGCAGTCCTGTTTAGGGAAAGGGTTAAATTACATGTATTTCTCAAGAAATTGGTAGTTAACAAAGTGCACAAGTACTATATGTTTGCTTTTCATGGTCTCTGATCTTCTAAACCCTCCTAATTTGTACGTGTGAAAAGAATTATAATGTAGTAATACACAGTGTGTAAGCTTTCTTCACTATAAATCTACCCATGAACAAGTGTGACTATTGTGTAAGAAGTCCGTGTACCAGTACATGAAATAATTGATGTACCACTTAAAAGTTCAAAAATCATGCTTAATTCTCAGCACTTTATTAAACTGTATTTCCCAGTATCGAAGTCCAAGAATCATTGTGGTTGATCTTTGGCTCCTGTTTAATTGCATTCCTCAAGTGTACATCCTTGGCTTCATATTAGACACCTAGAGTAAAAAGTGATTAATTTCTAGAATATACATGTACATATATGCATAGGGGCCTATCCCTTGAGCAGTGCTAGTGCATGCCTTTCATTTTTTTGTGCACACATTTTTATTTTTCACGCACAGATTTTGTTCCAGAGAAAGAACATTCTCACATGTACCCATAATATAGCTTTGTGGATACAACAAACATATTTTCATGAACCATGTTGAAGTGAAGACCATATGAAAGCATGCACTGTGCAGTTTATAAGAAAAACATTTTAGTGTTGTAGCTTGAAGAGTTGAACACGGGTCTGTACATTTGCATCGTGAACATAAATATTAATACTTTTTCCATGTTTTTACAATTAAAACAGAATGTTGTTGAGTAGACTGAATAAACACATACATTTCGGTGTCGACATTTAAATTGTATAAGTCCTCGTTCTCAGGGGGTTCTTATCAAAGTGAGCTACGTTTCTATCGAGATGAATGTAGTGAACACGTCTTTGTTTTAATATGAAGGTTGCTTTGTTCATTAAATGAAATTGTTAATATGAAGGTGCTGTGAAATTATTATTTAATGGAATTACATTATGATTGTTGAATCAGTCACAGTGAATCTGGTCCGAGACGGACCGACGGATTTATGAAGTCAGTGATAAGGCCGAATATGGGAGTTGGGACAATGTAGGGTGGAGGTTACGAACCAGTTTGTTAAATGTCGGACCGACAGATTTATGAAGTCGGTAAATGGGCGGAATATGGGAGTTGGGACAACGTAGGGTGGAGGTCGGAGCTTTTACGTCGGTACGACGCCTTCACAACGTCGGTCCAATGACGAAGGTAAAGGTTGGCCCTCCGTCGGCAGGAATAACGGAATTTGGTCGCTAGCTGTTCGTCGGGCCGTGGCCATAAAAGGTAAGTTGATACAACGTCGGTCCTTTAACCGTCCGACGGCATGTTACCCACGTTAGGGGGGGGTTGCAAATACGCACCCTGTCTACCGTCCGACGTCATGTGCTAGCTAAAAAAAATTCAGACGTCAGCCCGACGTCCCTTTGCTACCTGGGTCACCACGGCAGCACAGACAATCACTGCAATGAGCTAGCCGCGCCGAAGTAGTTGAATCTCGTTAATACGAGGGCCTTGGGACTTACTAAATTAGCTCGTTTTATCCGGACCTCACGTCTGACGCGAAAGCTGCCGTCCTGCTCGACGTATGTATCACCAATCGACCTTAGGTAAAGCGTACATGTGTAGGCCTACAAGTATGCATAACTTTTTGTTTAAAAGTACGTGCGTTTTGTTATATGAATTTGATTTTAAAAAGTTTATCAACGTGAGGTACAGTTTAATGAGTAAAGACTTGTAATAAAAATAATAATAAAATGTAAGAACAGAGGAAGCAGAATTTCCACCAGTCATGAAGATTCGGAGCGATGCCGAATCACAGAGTTCGGGTGGCCTGTTCTTGACACGGGTTTCTTGTTCTCGCGCTCGAACGGCGGAACACGACTCAAGAACACTTTTCCCGGAACAGGATCATGCACCACCTTTTCGTCAGGGTTTTACAGGAACACACGGGAAAACTCGTGAGATTTTGATTTTTGAACGGCTGCAAAAAATTCAAGATGGTCGTACAAAGACGGAGACAATGATAAATTTTACAAAATTAACAATAATCATTTTCCATAGCAAAGAAATGAATGTTCCTTTTTAAACAGAAATGAATTCAGCCCAGCTTTCCAAAGTTCACTCTGAAAGAACGTACATGGATGCCGCCATGGTGCATGCAACGACCACAATAACCGCACAAGTATAGCTGTGTAAAGATATGTGCATTAACATTTTAGTTGGTAACCAACACCAGAGATCCGCTTCCTGCACATAAAAATAGGAGGACACCAACTATTGGTGGTGAGGACAGCAGAGGGCGAATATCGCGTTTTACTTTAGTCTTTTAGAAAGGCGTGTGAGTTTGGTGAAAAATTGTTAGCGAGGGATGCTCCCTTTTCTTCAAAACTTGTGGATGTTATTTTCTCAAACATTTTGGGACTGAAAACCACGGTTTAGTCATGATTTTCTAAATTTGAGAATTTATACGAATACCAAAATCGGAAGGGGCGATATTTTCATGTTATGTTGTAGAGCGGGTGACTTTTTCTGACGGGGTGGGCATTTGGAGGGACCGGGTATTTGGTTTAATATGGAACACAATTTTGATTAGTTTCCCGCGGGACGTTAGTCTTAGAGAATGGGGGGGGATGGGGAATCAAATGAAAGATTTTTCTAGTTCACCGCTGTCCTAAATCGGTATTGTTTGTGTTAAGGCAGTTCGAGAGCGGCCTAAAAGAATTTCTATGTTAGGTACCGGACCCGCAAAAGCCCATTGTTCTTTCTTGTTCGGGAGACAAAGGGCTTGATTCGGGGGAGGTAAAACCACAGGGCTGTTCCGGGGTATACGCATAAATCACAGAAGCACCTTTCAAAATTGAATGGACTGGCTGATTGACAAGTTGCCTTCAAAAAAGCTTGCGCTAAATAGACAGATAACAATAGATTTGCAATCGGCCAGAACCCCTAAAATGCTCCTCTTAACCGAAATTTGTAACATCCAAGCTCGTTTTACACATTTTTTTCCCTCTTATGAATGTGCACAATTACCCGTGCTCATATTACCGAGAGTCGACTTGGAAAAAAAAGCTAAATTTAAGCATCCCCCATTAAAAAATCCCATTCCAGGTTCAAACCCAGCTTCAGCTAAATTTGTTGTTTGCATTAAAATTGTAAATTTCACCAGGTCAGTTTCCTTTTTTTTCCATATTACCCTCTATAATAGCACTTGCAGAAAATGTGTGGCGCTAAAATTGGTGTTCAGTTAACATCTTTGGTATCACTATACATGTACATGTATATGTGGGACAGCACTGCATTTGTCTGTTGTATAGTATTAAGAATGAAGTTTTCAGATTAAACCCACAGTTCTATGGTCACAACGGTAGCAGTTTGGGAATTTTTTTTCTGTTTGCTTTTAATTTGACTCAGATTCTCCATATAACTGCTTAGTAGAGGTGACAGACCAAACTGGGCAGTGGCCCCAATCTTGGAATCAGCTCAGTCTTACCAATGCAGAACAGGGTGTGCTGCCCCCAATTTTCCATTGCTTTTCGATTTTGCCCAGCCAGACGTGTATTTTAACACTGTGTACTCGGTGTATGCCCCCAAAGGCTTAAGGGTACTCGGGTGGGACTCGAACCCACGACCTCCTGCTTACTAGAGCAGAGGTCTTTACCACTTGACCACCAAGCTTGCCGTTGTCGGCTTGCCGGTTCGAATCAGATGTAGCAGCAGGTACCACAAACAACTGGATGAAAGCTTTTCAACTGAGCCTTTTAAGAACAAAGTCACCATTCCTGCTGCACCAAAATGACGTATTCTCTCTTGCAAAATATCATTGCTCTCATTGGCAACAACAAAGATAATGACACCAAAGCAGCTTACACTTGACTTGCCATGACTGTGTGGCACCTTATGGGCTGCTCCTTATTCATCAATATATTCTTCATGGGCTTGGACACTGCATAGCATCTTCCACCACCCAGCAATTTGACCAGGACCTCGCTATCATGTGCTCTAATGAAGGTGACATCGTCATTACACAGGCTACCCAATGTGGACATCTGGAAAATCTCATTGCAGAAAACATTGTTTTCAAAAAGAAACAGAGTCAGGGAAAAGAACTACTCATCACACAGTGATGATTTTAACACAATTAAGCTGCTAGTAGTGCTACACATGCAGAAGAGAGAAGTGTGGTTCACCGAAGCCAAAAGTGAAGAAGGGGTGGAAGAATTTGCAATTACCAAATGCAAATTTGCCACCCTTCCTCAGAGATTTAAAGAAGGGCCCAGAAAGGATTTTTATAACTAGTCTTGCTTTGGAGAGAAAGGTAGACATCTTAATTCGTGAGCACAGGGAAAACCTTGCATTCTACATCATGAAGATGGCAAAGGAGGTACATTTATATGTGATAAGGGAATAAAAGTGTACTTGGCCCATCTCAAACAGCATTTAAACCCGATTTTGGAGACACTATGCTGAAAAGTTATTCAGCTTTGGCTAGGGACATTATCAGCATTCATTCTCCACAGTCATTTTTCAGTGGTTGGCTCTCAACCACTAGGAAAGATTAAACTGTTTACGAATGGCATTTATAAACTAAATTATGTAGTCACTAAAATTATGCAAAATCTCTTGTGTTTTATTTAACCATTTGTATAAATCAATATACATGTAGCCATGTTTGATGTTTCTATGTATCTCCAGGGATGCCCTTCCACATCTTCATGCATGATTGTAATTACTCTGTCAAGAGATACTTGCTTTTCTTTCTAAATTCCTTTGTAAATTGGAAGATTATTTCTATAAATAAACAGAAAATTGACAACACTATGTGACTGCACAATCATGCTGATTAAACTGTCTTGCCTAACAAAGGTAAAGATATGATCATTATAATATACAGGTTACCGAAAGGGTGGGGAAGAACCTTGTAGTCTTTCCAAGGCAGCCCTTTTTGTCCTAACAGGTCTTTTCTGCCTATAGGAACACAATGGCAAATGAAGACTTTGCTTACCATTGATAAAATTCAGTTGACATTGCTTCAAGTTTGGTGAAACCAAGACTCCAAACCACTGCAGTGGGTTTATGGGTGGCTGTCCACTGTCCACATCCTTATCCTTTAATACTGGAGGATCTCGAACGTCTGAAAAGGAATCAAATTTAACAGAGAAACGCATCGTTGATTGTTAAATTCTCCTCTCAGCAACATCCTGATCATTGCAACCTCATTTTTCTGCGATCGTCTATGAAAAATGTCTGACATACAAAGGTTTGCTTCTGACAAAAAGACTGCTTTAATGAGTCCAATTTCAGTTTACAACATTGATTTTGTAAATGACACGTAATAACTGGTTTTGAAGCAGGATTTCACTAAAAAGGGTTCTTGGATCCTTTTGCTGTTTCACCTGACCCATGGCAATCGTCAAAAGAGGCCTATAGCTAGTGATGAATATGAAATTTGGGGAAAAGTTCCATATACAGCTGCCAGCAATTCTTCTTGGTGACTTAATAGCAATCAGAAAGCAAAAACATGTCCAGAAAAGGTCAATTTAGGAGGAAAATACCAAGTCATTTACTGAGAAAACACAATTTTTCAGACCTGTCTCATAGGGTTTGTGCACAAGGTGTCAAGTGGCATCCATAATGGATTTGGAATTTTTCCAAAGTTTGGCATTTGAGAAATGACATTTATGTACTGTTTCCAGTTGAGATTATACACCAGCTGGGGGTTTGAAAAATAGTGGATATAAATGAAAGATTCATAGGTTAATACTATAAAGTGTAAATTGCAAATACAGTTTGCCTTAAAGTGACCGGAAACCAAAATAGTGTGAGTTGAAAATGTTGAAGGTTCAACTGAATTTGAACAGGCTGTAATTGATAGTGGACCAAATTGATTGAAGGTTTTTTTATTGAAAGCTGGTGTAAAGGATTTTCAGTTTTGACTAATTCAAACAATATAGTTGTACCGGAGTTAAGAGACCTTGCAACTTGTCGAGAACTGTGCTGAGAAAAAAGTCTTTCTTCAAGAGGAATTATTTAATTAAAGTTTTTAAAGGAAACAAAAGTGTTGAGTGTTTTTTTTTCATTTATTTTATGATTGTGTATGGCATATTTCTTCAACTTGTACTTATCTGAGGGAGTCATCAAAAGTGACTTTGACACCGTCAATACCTGTAGTTTTACCCACATGAAGGGCGGAGAGCTGTTTTACAACATACTCATCAATTTCATCAAAGTTCAAATGTTCATTTAAACAAGATAAAATGTTGCATGCACTTTCAGTCTCATCAAAATTTTGTGCTAATTTATTTTCAATCTCAGTAAAATAGGTGTTGAAAGCATTAGCAATATCCTTTGGCTCCATAATGCAGGTGCTATTTACTTTAATATCCCTGACACATTCACGGTCTTTTGATGGAAATATACATTTAATTATCTTCCACAACTTTTTGCAATCACTTTTATGAAGCTGAATGATATTTGAGTAATATGCTTTCTTAGCATATTTGATCGCATTAGTTGTCTGGTTTCTTCTGGTATGGTACAATTCCCAATCCCTACATTTACCACTCTTCTGGGCAATTCTTCTACAGAAAGAATTTCCTGGTTAAACTGAAAAATCAAAATTGTAAATAGCTGCTTTTTAAAATAAAAGTAAATTTGTAAATAGGTTGCCATAAATAGAAAAGCTTGTATCGGGTGTTTTTATTTTGCATGACAGTGCAAATAACTGCTGAAGGCCATGTCTATGGGGTTGGGAGAAACCAGGGATCTGACAATGGCAACTATGGCAAAATCGTTGATTTCTCTGAACTCTGAACACAATCTTTCTCTGAACACTGCCAATGGTTGCTCCCAGATAGGTCAGTATATCCA
Source organism: Acanthaster planci (assembly GCF_054643075.1). Taxonomy (NCBI): domain Eukaryota; kingdom Metazoa; phylum Echinodermata; class Asteroidea; order Valvatida; family Acanthasteridae; genus Acanthaster; species Acanthaster planci. The sequence goes on along the minus strand of NC_141780.1, from coordinate 10,623,020 downwards.
CACTGACTAAACTGCTTGAAATGTTCAAGCACCTGGTCAAGGAACCACCAATGATGATAACATGGATGTCCTCAACCATTTTGGAAGATGATGAAGGTCCTGACAGTGATGGTTTTTGGCCAGGACCTCCAATATGTACAAAGAAAAGACAATTTTGAAGTGAAATTTCACAGCATATCAAATGACAGTAATGCGAGGAAGGATCAATGTTGATATGATGGTGAAAAATCATATTTTACGGTTCCAACATTGCTACAACCATTAAATAGTGTATATTTTTCATGCCTACAAAAGTCTGAACCCAAATTGGTTTGCTACAGTCTTTTCATTTAGGTGAACTCAATGTGACTATATATGCCTTCTGATTTTTGGAAGTGAAAAACCAACCTAAATACAAATTTGGGGCATAGCAGGTGTGAAACTTGCAGAAGGTCGTAATGAGAGCCTAAATGGCCTAACTACACCCTGAAAACATTTATTAACAACTATCAAAAAAAATTCTGATGCACCAATTGATTTATTCTAGAACATTTTTATGATTTCTTGACAAAGCAACCATTTTCCTAAACTGATTATTTGATTAAATCTAACTGAAGATGATCAAACATGGCTTGTCATACTTGAATGACAAACCTACAGTGTGAATGTTAGAGCCAGACTTAGTGCATTCTGATGATACCACATGCCCTCCAAACTCTAACCTCCCAACACCCTACGACACCCCTCCCCCCAGCAAAAAGGAAAATCTCTACAGAGCTTGTGTTTGAATGTGGCATGTCTCCAATTATTTTGTATGCATTTGAACATTGAACATAATGAAAAACTGCAAAAAATATATTATTTTAAATTTTCATAATAAAGCATTAATGTCTAGACCCTCCCACTTCAATACTCCCTGAGCTATATTAAAGTTATATTAAATACTGCTTAGCCTAAGAAGTCTAATGGAGCCTGCATAGTTCCAACACCCATCACTACCCATAAACGTCCCTGAAAACCCCTACGGACAAAGGCCAAACCAAAAACATACTGTAATATAATTCGACCTGACAACTGCCCAGGTCGGTCTTGACCTGCATCTGACCCCTGCGGCTAGAGATGCAGATCTGTTTTGATGGAAGTCTACCACAAGGCCCCCCAGCACACTACCAAGAAAACATCCTCACATGCTCACACACCACCCACAAATAAGGGAATGGAGGGCAGCTGGATACAGGTTTGCATCTTCCCTTTTGTCCTCGTAATTTATTCACCTTTAGGTGTACATCAGTGCCTCACCTATGTAATTTTTTCAATAAGTTACATAATTTTCAGAGTGGAAGTGATTCAGATATCAATGGGTAATTACAACTCGCACAAGTATGAGGCTCCCCTACTGTGACAACCTGCTTAAGTGTTTGACTGGTTAGCTATTGAAGACTGGAAGAAATTTACGATAAATTTCACAGAGACCACACTCTGATTGCAGGCCAGAGTGCGAGGCCAATATATACCCTGGCGTTGTAGGCCTAGACACAACATACTACTAGCATGCACACAATGGCTAGGTACTTACTCGAGAAACATTGCCCAGCAACCAACACTCGAATGTGCACTAATTGGTTTTCTGTCTTATGCATTGCATTACATAGGTATCTTCCAAGTTTGGTCAGTCCCTCACCTAAAACTGCTACTTAAAATAAAAGCAATGAAGAATCTTTAAATAATGTATTAATGTCTACTGCACATTACAACCTGAAACTAAGAGCACCTTATTGATTACAAGTCTTAAAACAATAGTAAGTGACACTCCAAATTAATTTGTCAACGGTGTAAACACTTGTTACTTTACAACAAAGTTTTATGCTCAAAAGAATGTGAATGGACACATATTTGACTTTTCCACCACAGCTTACAACTGAAGTTTTTTGTTAGAATCAGTAAATGACAGGAAACCCAGTGAATATTTCAGAAATCTAAAAGTTTAGCTAGGAGCCGGACACCAAACACATGGCAAACCGGCTATACAGACACACAGGACATACAGGTAACAATTCACATAAAATAATGGACTACTGCATCCATTCAACATATTACGATTGTGGCCACACTAAGGATACCACACCGTCCTTACCAACCAAGCACCACAACATGCACATGTGGGGCCTTGACGACGATACAGGCCAGCTAAAAGTACCCCACCCAACCTCCACAAAGATTACATGTAACACACCTTGCTTCACATTAACAAGTTGGCCCAACGAAACCAAAGGGCATCAAAATCTAACTTACAGCTAATTGAAAAAATAAATAATCAAAATTCCAAAAGGTGGGAAACGAGGAGGTTATACGCTACATACACTGTAGCCTGACTGGAACTGAGGCGCACTATTGTTAGCTAAATACAATTTTACGCAATTACTTCTAGAAAAAATGTGATAAAAGTTGGCCTACTGAATTAAAATTATGCTCTGTGAAATTTGTTACTATCCTTTTTTCTGCTAGAAACTGCTAATGATGACAGTTAACCTTAACCTAGCCCGTAGCAACAATGAAAGGACCATAATAATGGCGGAGAGTTTAGGGAGGTGGTGGACCGAACAAATAGTTTCAAGACAAAGCTGTGACAAAGTGACTACTGTAACGAAACAGGGGTAGGCATGAATGCCAGTCTAAGTCATGAATTATTAAGCATTGCGTTGACCAATCAGCGTTGCGTAGAGCACAAGGTCTGGGCGCTTGCGGCGTGCTTAGAGCGCACACATCAGTTCGTGAGTTTCGCTGCTGGGTCGCAGAGTGACAGGATCGTGGAGGACGCTGTCTACCGTTCTGTGCTGTGACTGTGCGAGGTATAGCGTGGACGCTGCACCAGGGGTGCTGCGTGTAGTGACTATAACTGGTAGGTGTATTTGCGAACCGTATTGGGTCTAGATTGCTTTAGTGATAGAGCTGAGTGTCGTGAACCTAGGCTGGGAGCTAGTGGTCTTTGCTGTTGGATTGCTTGTCGTCTGTAAGCACTGATAGTGGGGTGACGGCTGGAAGGCAATCTTGTCATTGGGCTAGCTAGCATTGATGTTTACTTGATGTACTCAGATCGCTGTGAGGATAATTTCCCTTTTGTTACATCGACCCTGTTTTGCATGACACTCTGTGTTATTTGTGTGAGGGCTACCACTATTTAGTGAGGTAACCCTTGGGTTGTAGACTAGCTGTGTTTAAGTTAGTTGGGTGGTTAGTTAACCACATGAGGTATTGGGTACATAAACCTTGTGTGATTTATATACCTTATTGAGTTTTATTGCAATAAATCAAATACTTGATTATTGTTCTTGGAAATCCTGTGTCACTGTGAGGTTTATTTAGGTTTCCCTGAAGTTCATTACTGTATTACCGGATAAATCTAGTCTTTCCTAATTGGTGGTAAACTTCCACCCAACGAACTGCCCCTAGGCTTAGTCCATTCGTTAACTGATATCCCCCCTTGTGTCAGGGTAGCCGCTCATCCTTGCTCAAGGTTAATAAATATATTTGTGGGGTTGGGCCAGGTCAATTCCATCCCTGATCCGGCTGGTTACTGGGTCCACCACAAGAGGTGTCAGTTGCATTCGCCACACTACTCTCCCACGTGTTCCCGCTAATAAGAAAACCCTGGGCAACCCAATTGGCTGCCAGTTGCCTCCACTGACCAATCAATGCCTGTATCCTATGCCACTTCTGATTGGATAGCTCCATAAACCTTAGATCCCCCAAAACCATATAAATAGCTTGAATTGCTAGTGGCATCCGTCCAGAGCAATACACTCAGCTCACTGCACACAACCGTGCGCAAGCTGGGTAGAAGCATGCTCACCCGCATAACAGTGAAGCACGGTGACAATGTGTGCTGGTATTCAATATACTGATAGGGGCTCATACATTGCATGCACAATGCATCATTTCCCACAGCAAGATACCTGACAAGAGTGTTTGTACGTACCTTTAATGAACTGGGTGCCCACCCACAGAAGATCAAGCTTCCACTGAGTAGCATTGGATCATTGACTTGATAAAATGAATTAACATAACTCTATAACAAAGTGTTAGAGTTCTGAAGAGAGATCTCTATACACTCATGACATCTAAGGATTCCTCCATGTGTTGGGACAGGTAAGTTACACTGGCAGTGGAAGTGGGGAGAGAGGGTGCGGAGTGGAAGTTGCCCCTTCTTTTCCAACTGGGGGGGCATAGCCCATAATGGAGTGCAGCTTAACAAATCTGCCTATTAATGGCTGATGCCTGATGGTCTCACAATTGATTCCCAACTTTGAAAATCATTCCACCGCCACTGGTAAGTTGCTAACAGCGGTCTTGCCAATATCCCACAGCACTGACATGGGTGACATTGCTATCTCCGTGGCTCCCCAATGATGATTATTGATTAGATCTCCACAACCATGGCTATCTCCAGAAGGTTGGTGGCAGCCTCTCCACCCATCTTCGACAGCTGTGTCTTTGGTACTACCTGATATTACTCAAGTACTCCTATACCCTGCAGCTGCGTTTTGCCAATTTGGAAGGTTTTTTCTTCACCTCTCCACCTTTAGGTGGAGTTATTCCATCCCGAGGTGCTTTGCACACAGCACAAGGCACTAGCTCATGCATTCTCAGCTTCTTGGTATGTTGCTCTTCTGGATGAGCCTTACTTCCATGCCGCTTGTATGGACTTCCTTCCTGCTTCCACCTATCGGGGGAAGTTCTCCTTGTCACCTTCACGTCGCTGTTGATATGGCTTCCTGGAGTTCTAAGAGCCCACCGCCGTACATACTGTTCAGCTCTTATTAGTGGTCTGAACACCAACCTCTAGAGGGAGGCTAGGTGTTTGAGGTGAGGTAGGGACTTAAGCGTTCCCCTCCTTTTCAGGACCTGAACTCATTGCCTGCTGCTATGATCACTCTGAAGAGTCAACCACCATTTCTTTCCATCCATCCCCTGTGACAGGACCACACGTACGCCTACGCTGCTTGCGTCAGTGTCTAAAATACACTCAGCTGTAGGGTCTGGTAACTTTAAAGCCAGTGTCTCTAAAAGACTGATAAAGTCTTGGTGTAAAGCCTCATGGTCGCTAGCCCACTTAAACTCTCTACCATTTTTTGTGAGGCGAAGTATAGGATGAACCTTATCAGCAGATCCCATGATGAATTTGGGATAATAGGATGCTGGTCATTAGAAGCTCTGCACTACCCTCTTGTTGGCACTGGCCAGACCTGTACAGCCTTTACCTTCTTCGGGTACCTTGTAATTCCATCCCCGGACACTAAATGCCCCAAATATAGAACTCTCTGTGCGAACAAGTGACAATCCTTCGGTCTGCCTGCCTGCCAAAAATGCTGTGTTTTTAATGTAGTTAAGTCATTATTTAAATCTGTTAGCATTCTAGTCTCTGAATTGTTTTGTTCTTGTGTGATATTTGGTTCTTTTAACGCATTTTCAGTTGTATAAATATTTTCTTCTACTCATGCAATTTTAGATTCTACAAGTTTTAATTTCTTTGTTGTATCCATCAAGCTCCCGTTGTGTATACTTAAAGCCTGTAGTTTGTACCTCGGTGTCTTTAGTTTGTACCTTGGTGTCTGTAGTTTGTGACTCAAATTCTACGGTGCCAATTAATTCTCTTGCAATAGATTGCAATTCATTAGCAATATAAGCAAGGTCTTCTGTTGGAAGATTTTCAGGATTTATTTTTTCAACTTCTTTTTTTAATTCTATTATTTCTTTTTTGGTTTTAGTACTTCAATAGTCTTTAAATCTTAAAATGCGTCTTTACAAAATCTATGTTTGTTTTATCTTGAATAGGGCAAGAAATTTACTATTGTCGCTTTGATGAATCAAAAGAACTTTTACATCTTTAAACTTGACGTACAAACGACCTTTATCGTCGAGATTAAATATATTTGGATCTTTAACTGGCGACTCGTAACTGGTTTCCTTTTTAATATCATTATAAAAATCTTTTACTTTAGCTAAAACAAGTGATGTTCTAATGCTCTGCAGGTCTTGCCCCAGGCCTTCTACAAATGAATTTTCTTGTTCTTTTCTTCAAATGATGTTTCTTGTTCTGTTGTATCATCCAGTATTGATTCTTCTACTCCTTCTTGATTTGCTTCTCCTTTTTTATCCAACAGAGGAATTTCATCTTGTTTAAATTTGCCCGCCATTTACAATAAACCGATTTTTAAGCGCTGGGTAAACTTGCGGGTGTTACACCTTGCGCCACTAGCCAGCTCTCTGTGGCCAATGCGCCGCTAGCAATTGCAGTCAGTTTGGCTCCGTCTTCTATCGACAGTCGATCCAAATTGGGCGCTTTAATTTTCAATAGTTTTTACCGAGCATGGCGTATCCCATGGAAATTGCTGAAATTACTGCACCGTGATAAATCATATTTGCATTTCCACTTATGTCTATCACTTTTGAGTTACTCATTCTTATTATAATACCAGTTTTAAATTTATTCCATATCTGAAACTTCTTGTGCTGGTTTCAGTGCAGTTTGAACTTGTTTTGGTTTTGTTTTTATCGGTGCAGTTTTCTTTTTCAAAACAACGCGAAAGTAATTCTTCCGATTACTAAACCACCCAAGTTTCTGTTTTCGCTGATAGATTGATAAATTTTGTTTACTGATTTGGTGCTCGCTTCGCTTAGTCTTTTTATTACGTTCTGCCAGGCGTTTGCCCAGCTCGACTCGTTTGGGATTTTTAACTTTGGTCACCACCTTCACTGGGCTGTTGGCTGGCGGTGATGTTACTTGTTCCTCGTTTGTTTCCATCTTCTTTTATAATGGGCATATTTTTGTTAATGACCAAATGTTTAGTCATAATTAAGGTTGCTACCAATGGTTATAAGTAAACCCCATACTTGTAACAAAGCTCACTCAAGAAATGGCCCATAGTTTGTGATATAATTGGATTGTCGTTTAAATCTTGCATTAGGTTTTCTTCTAATTTTAAATCGACACAAATTCGATTAAATCCCACAAATTCTATCGGTGTAGCGATGCCTAAAAGACGTGTGTACAATCTCAAAATTGAGTTACCCAACGCTTTAACAATTTCTCTGCCAAGTTTTACTTCGTACAGACTAAACAATTTTTCTTGTTCTGCTGGTGCAAGTGCTTCAATGTCTTTGACAGAGTATTCTTTACCTAAATATTTTTTGCTTTTGCCAGAGGCTACTACTGAACAGAGTCTGTCTTTGACGTTGGGCTTGAGTTCGACTGATTCTGTTTTAACTCTTGAATCGGCGAGTATACTTCATTCATATGATTTTTTAAAATATAGCTTGGCACGGAGGTATTCACACGTGTAATACGTCAAGTTAATGGCAATAACTAACTCGGCAACTACTTGAATGAATTGCAGCATTGCCATTATTTAATAATGACAATTTTGTTTAACTAGTTGAGAATTTGTTAATTAACAAATTTAAAACAAACTGGCGGCTCTGTCAACAACACCAGTTTACTGTACTTCACGTCTCGCAAAATGCCTTTTTAACTGATTTCGTTCTTCATCTGATACAAAGTCATTTTCGTCTAAACACAGATCAAAGAAATTTCTATCTTCAGTGTAAAACATTGAGATCCCCCAAAAAATTGCGATCAAAAAATGTTTTGATACAAGTCGACCGCTTCGTTAAATTCGAGTTCTTCTCGATCTAAATCACACAAGTGAACATTATCGTCAGTATAAATCCATACCCGCTCTAAACAAGATTTTTCTTTTAAACAACGTTGGACAAATTATCCCGATCGCTTCAAAAGCGAATTTACATTCCCATTCTAAAAGATCCAAGATCCATTTGGTTTTTCCTGAGCCGTTGTGCCCACAATTAAGGCGCAGTGAGGTGATTTATACATATTCATTTTAATAAACCAAACTTTTAAAATTACCGTCTTCGACAGTCAATTGTGCATCTTTTACCAAAACACGTACATTGTCAAAGGCCCCGCAGTTTCTGCTTCACGCTCCATTTGAATCAAAATGTCACCGCCTCTACCAAGCGACCTACCCGACCCATGTGCCTAGTTGTCGTCTGCGCTTCTGAAATTGAGCCAAAGGCCATACTTGTCTTTCAAATAACCGGCCATGTCAACGCCAGTTAGATTCAGGTCTTTTACGACCGATCGGGCCGATTCTGAATCGGAATCGCCAAAGAACTTGGCAATTTTGGAAAAGTGTTGATATTCAAATAGTCCGTGCAAATACAATTGATTCGATTTACCTTGGACCATGACGATTGCTTTTGTAATGTGCGAATTATAAAATTGTTGGGGATTTTTAAGGGCCGGGTCTTTGAACAAAGCTAAAACGTCTTTCAAACTTTTCGTTCTTTGGCTTTTCCGTTATGGTATGGTCTGTGTTAATGTTCCACAATGTTTCTGATTTATGTATCGCTTGTTTCTTCCACAAATGAATCCGGTCAAATAAGTAATAAATGGAGCCTTTGTGTTTTTGCCTCAGGGTTTGGGCCAGATCTTTGTTGGTCACGACTTCGCATTCCAAAGTTAGATCTGAAATTGAATATTCCGCGGCCCTGTCTGTCGATTTAAATACTTTATCATGACCGTTAAAAGCCAACTGATAAGTAAACGGTTCTTTAAAGCCCGAGGGATAAAATGGTCTGTGATCCATCAACATGGAACGTCTAATAGAATGGCGTAGCTAGTTTTAAAAGTGTCGGTGATGGCTTTGTCTTTACCATCGTTGGCAGATTCGACTGCATCGGCTGCTCCCAACTGCAATGTGGCGACGTTTTCCCTTTCCAACCCAAAGTACGCCATGTTTTTAGTCTGCGTCGTGGGTAGCCAATTGTCTTTACAATTGTGAAATACGACCGCATCGTGGTAGCTTAGAAGGTGGCAGCATTTAATACCTCAACGTGGCAATGGTTGACTCATGGCCCATCCGTAAAGATTGTTTGCATCGAGATACAACAAATAACTTGCGGGCTCGTTTGGGTTAAAATCGGCGAGATATTTGTTATTAGCATTGGCATATCGTTTACCACCGACACTCAAGATGCCTCCTCGTTTGGCTTTTTAAAAAAATAAATCCTTCTAATCCTTCAAGTTTTATACCAGAATGTTTTATGCCAAGTTTTATGCCAGAACAACGTGTCCCAAAAAAGCCCCAACGACATATAATAATTTGCTGGAACGAGGCTATAATTGTCATAACACATATTTCTAAAATTTTGAAACACATCCAGTCAAAGCAAAGTGTTTTTTTTAATGTATAGGTCGTGGTAATCGCCCATGTTTTGACATCCAAACGCATTCCACAATCGTTGCGCATCGTGATATTCGGCATCAGTACGCGCGACCGTTTGAGCGAGCTATAAAATGTCTTTTTTCGTAAGCAAACTTTCGTTTTCAAGTTTTGCAATGTGCTCAAGGTTTTCTTTTGGACGTGCTTTGACGATATTGTCCAACGAAGCTGCCATAAAATGATATGTTCATGCCTTTATGATTCATGTGCAGTGGAAATGATAGCAAGTGCTGCACAAAATCTGTGTAGATGCATGAGCAAACAGGTCGACGTGCGGTAGCTGTGGTAGTTGGATCAAAATCAGCCTTCTCCTACTGCGTCACTTTACAAGTTAACTCAACGATGCCCTAGAATGCCCAGTACGCAGCTGACACCCAAGAATGCCTGGTATTGAATTTAAACAGAAGAACAACATTCTTAAATTTTGGAGATGCACGCAGTGACCAAAAACAGTTCATGTATTGCTAGAGAGCGCTATAAATATTTGCGCGCAAGCGATCAAGAAAGAAGCGCCGCCACGCACAGAACATGCACTACACAGCATACACATACAGAAAGGTGGAGTGTGACTAAGAACAGAAGAAAAATTAGCAGGAACCGGTGTCGGGTAAGAGTAAACAATACGGACACTCGATCTGGTTACACTCACCCCCTTGTTTTGAAGAAATTTCAGGGAGAGAAAGCCTGTAGAACAACATGCCAGTCATGATAACACAATGAAAACAACTTAAATTCAACTGTCGAATTGTATGAACAGGTGAACGATGGTGGGAAATGAGTGGATCAGCTGTGTTTGTTCAATAACAAATGTAAGTTCCCTTCCCCCTTCCTCTTTCCTTTCCTTGGCTTTTAACATTTTGAAAATAATGAAAATTCGGGGAAGAATTCCATATACGAAGTTCACTGTAATATCGCGTAATTACTACAAAAGTATCCTTACTTTGATCGCTGAATGAAGACGATTCCAATAGGCATTGAAGAGCTGAACATCATAGGACAGAAATGTGGAGTTTTGGGCACACTTTTGGAGCTACACATGGACCAGGTTTACATTGACAGGCGGCCATCTTTGCTTCTGAAGAACATGGCGAATGCGCATGACGTGTGCGAATGAACCGAATCATATCCAGAAAGAACCATTATTTAACAGGGGTTGGGCTGCCACAAGCATTGAGGTAATTTTATGCATGAATCCGCAACACGAGGAGTGCAGAGGGCCGTCATCTGTCTGGATGGATCTACACAGTTCACGAAATGCCACGCAATGTGCCCTACTGTACATGTACAATTTTTACTTGGGGGAAAATAGTGTGTGTTTTGCGACAATTTTTAAGTTGGAGGATTTGGTTAGAAGGAAAAAATGGGCCCAATTTCTTTTACAGACAGTTTGTAACTTGGACAATTTGTTTAGAAGGAAAAAATGGGCCCAATTTCTTTTACAAACAGTTTGTAAGTTGGACAATTTGTTTAGAAGGAAAAAATGGGCCCAATTTCTTTTAGAGAGTGCTTGTCAGTTGGAGGAGTTTTTTTCTATATTTATACAGAGGGAAGGGGAAAAGGGAGCTGAAACCTGTCTTTAGATTATTGTGTGGCTATCTGCGCTCTAAAATGTGAGGGGAGGCTTGTACAGGAGAAGAACATCCTTAAGGATTTGATTGAAGTGGTCTACTCCTGCATGTCGGCAGCGCCACATGTATCAGTCGGCCAGGTAGAACCCTAACTGGTCGCTTCCACTGGTGTGGACGGTCACCTCTCTCACCAATTGCACGTAAGACTCCAATTCTCGCTCATATTGCATGTATTGCTAATGGATGAAGCAAGACTCCACCTGAGTTCTTATACAGCATTGGACTGAAATTCCTTCTTTCGTACGGCCGACTGCATTTCTACTTGTTCTTTCTCTCTTGGTTTATATAATACGACGGAGATAACTTGCGTCATACAATTGTGCTCAGACATGTCTCTTACCTAGTTGATTTCCTTTGGCACAACCTACTCATATTAACAACGGATAGCCACATTTATCTATATTTAAATATTCTAATTTATACAAATATTCGTGAATAATTACATATTCAGTTTCATAAATATTGATTATTTTTTTTAATATTCATCTTGACCTCATCGTGACCTCTCCTTAATTCAACCGTAACTTTATATGGAACATATCGACTTTCTCCGGCAACAAGCGCTTGTGTGGCGTGGTCAGTTAGACTGCTGTATTTCTACACCTAACAGTTCTCTTCATTGCAGGTTTGATTCCCCTTTACGACACAATTTGGATTAAATGTATTAAATGTGTATACTAACTGTAATACTCCTTGTACTAATGACAGGAAAACTGTGGAGAAATAAAAGGACTGGATAGTGAAGGGAAAAGTTAAAGGTAGAGGATATAGTAGGGGAAAAAAAGAACGGCAAAAGGACTCACTTTTTTGCCGTTTTATTGCGTGGGGCCCCTTTTTTTTTAAACCTGTCCCCCTAAGTTACTGAACCCCCTTTCACATCTCTATCCCCCAAAAATAAATGTCGCCCCTTTTTAAATCTGTCCTGGAGCAAAAATTTCTCCTAAAAAGTGAACTTCGTATAAGGAATTCTTTCCAAATGTTTTGAATTTCCCTCTGCTCTGGCCTGATCTACTTGACCTGATCACCCCTAAAGAAACGTTTAGAAAAAAATCCCTTACCCACGGAACTGCTGTAACTTTTCACTAACTTTGCCTTTGACACTTGTGACAGCTGTCGATGCTCCAGCAGAAAGCTGCAGACTTTTTCATCTTCATCTTCACTGCACAAGTAATAATTAAAAAAAAACATCTGCATTGATAAAGCACTCATTTACATGCAGTTTTACACTAGATGCTATGAATGCTGAAATGGTTCTTGAATGCCCCTTGAAAAAGACACAGAGTTCTGCTGGTCACAAATGTTTATTGTATATGCCCGAACGCTGATTACATGTACATTCTCTGCTGGAAAATCTTAAACTGCAATTGTTACTGAAAATCTAAAGAATGCTTACTCTTAAACCACTCTTTTCAGAAAGCATCAGATATTAAGAATCTTTCACTGTACATGCTATAAAAATGACAATGATCAAAATAGACTTAAAAGACACAAAATCTGTGACTTTAAAACTTTATTCATGATGAGAAATGCTCTCAACAGTTCCTTACATCAATTTGGAAGTTCTCAGGGTTAATGTTCACACTGCATTTTTTTCATTTTCATGTACTGGGTATAATGGTGATTACAGATTTAATTTGGGTTGCAGCATTAGGTCTACAATAACCCTGTCAGTCTGTTTTATATCATCACTCAGTATTGCTCATTACTGATACTTTTGTTTTTCTTTTCAATTTATCCCAATTATTACTTTTTTAATGCAGGGAATAATGTGTGTTGGCCAGTCTTGAATGTTTAAGACCTGAAAAGGAAAATGAACATTGATAATACGCAAGGCAATGGTGAGCGACATTATCAGAGATCATTCTCCTGAGATAGTCTTAACCAAACATTTGAGACAGGCTGAGCATTAATTTATTCCCATTTATTAAATAGCTTTTGAGCTATACAATTTTACTTCATTTTGCTATATCCTTGGTACATTCCTATAAGGAGTAGTAGTAAATGATATGGAGACTGTAACATGCATGGCATGCGAGATTTCTTGTAAAACATGCGTCAACACATAAACAAACATACATATAACAAGAAAACGCATCTGCACTATTTCAAAATGCGCAGAAATATGTTAAAAATGATAGTTTTCACAACCTTATTTCACTCCCTTATTGGAGCAAAAGCTAAACAACAGCCGTCCGGTGCTGAAAGTTGTCTAAAAAAATTCCCAAGAATCGTGATGTCCTAGGACAATGTAGGACAGAATCCTTTATCTAGTGACTGTTTGCTATTACGCAACAACACGTCGACATGTATGTAATGCAGTAGCGTTTGAGTGTGCCATCATGTCAGACTCAAGCAATGCTAGCATTGATATTTTTTTCCGATCATGACAGCGATCAGTTGTCATGTTCATCTTATTCATTTGACAGAGAAAGTGACATGGAAGGACCTGATGAGGCACAAGAAATATTGCCTTATCAGTTCGAGACCAGAATATACTCAGTAAGAGATTTTGCAACAAGGCTGTTGGAAAGGCATGGTGGCAACCTAGAGGATCGACAACAAACACTGACTCATTTGGGATTTTTGCCCTGCCCGACATGTATTACAACACTGTATGCTCAGTGTTTGCCCCCAAAGGCTTGTGAGAAAACCCACAAGCATACTCGGGTGAGACTCGAACCCACAACCTCCTGCTTACTAGTGTAGACAGCTTAACCACTCAAACACCGAGCTTGCCGGTGTCGGCTGGCTGGTTCAAGTCAGATGTAGCAGCGGATACCGTGAACAACTATTTCCTAGGATGGAAGGACGGCAAGCTCAGTGGTCCCCAGTGCAAATTCATCCTTGGAAAAACACTGACTGGTAATGATTTTTCCTGCAGCATTATAAAAATTTGTCTTCTGAAAAGATGTAATTGTCCTACCATTGGCTATTTGATAGCTGTATTTGCTAACGCTTTGAATTACACGGTGAAAAGGATGATTGTTCGATGGCATGCGGCTCTACTCACACTTCCACATTCCCGTTGCCTCTTTTCAAAGTGGGGACTATTGTGAAGCTGGTGATTATGATGCAAATTCGGTCTTTTCATTTCTAGACTACACACAAAGGCCAATTATACAAGAGCCAGGGTCTGCCTTCTATCATCGTGTTCGCTCGAGCTTGGGCCGAGAATAATAGCTGAAAAGCGGGCTGAGGATCTCAATTTTAAGGTGGGTCTTGCCGCATACCGGTACGAAGGGGTTAAAATGAAAAATGCATGTATTATCGTCCACAACCGGCAAAAGCAGGTGACAGGAAACGGGTTGACATTGGGTTGGGATTTGTCTTTAGGGCCTACTGCCTACTGGGAAAGCTAGATTGCCTTCCTTGTCTTTTATCTGTTTTGTCAGTTTGGTTGTTTTTGTGTGTTCCAGTGATTTTTTTTTTTGGGGGGGGGAGTTTTTTGTCCATGGTTACAGGCTAGTCCACTTTGTCAAAGTTGGTGTTCTATTCCAACAATTTTTTTTACTGAGCACTGCAAATCGCTTGCTTGGACTGATTAACTTCCTTGCTATGCATTCTGGTGTGGAGTTCAAGTCTGTCCTATGACCTCACAATTTTGCCATGATTTGTCTGCTACCCTCATTGACTGATATCAAAATATTTTTGGAAAGAGCCCAGGTGGAGACTAAAAAAAGCACACAGAGAAAACACCAAGTTTTGCTTATTTAATGAAATAAAAGAGGGGTTAATCCAACTTATTGTTTATAATATAACATCAATTTAACCCTATACGGCCCATTCTCTTTAAGACTGACCATGTGATGGGTTCTCAATCACTTTGAATTGCTAAACTGTCTTGTGGTATTAAAGTAGTAAATAATGTGACGCGTCGGACGGCACATACCAGAGAGTCCCTGAGCGGCTAGGGACAAGTCCGTTGGGACCAAAGTATACCGTCCCCCAAGAAAGTTCAATGATCTCTAGTCTTTGTTGAGATGATGCCTAGTCTGATTGGCTGAAACTTAATGACGTAACCTACACAGACCTGACTTGAAATAACTTCGCCTGGACACCTGACTTATATACAACAATCAAAGTGGCTGGTTTATTCATCAACACTCCTTCAATCACAATCAACCAATACACCAGTAGAGGGTGCTCTAAATGGGAAGACTGTGTGACTAGACTTTGCCCGGAGCAATGAGCCCCATGATAACCCGTGTACATCTAGTGGCACCGGGACCTGAATAAGTCAATAGGGCTATCTCAGGGCTAATACACCACTCACAACTTGCGCTGCGAGATAGCAATCCACCCTTAATCGACCGTAAGCTTCCACAAGGAACTTTTACCGCACCACCAAATAGCCCCTTAATTAACCCACCAAGCCCCTTAATGACACACGCACCACTCGGGACTAGGACTAGCCACAATAACGACCCAACGTACGAGGGTCTTACCTGTACGCCTGCTCAGATGCTCTGCTCAAACAGTTCAGGGTTTTTAATAGCAGGATGGAACCCAATACAAGGTTCTGCTGTAATGTGCTCCCATTGCGCCTTATACACGCTCATGTGACCAAGCAGTGACTTTCGCTGCCCTATCACACTACGCACAAGGCACAGCCTATGCACTGTGCTCGCTTAACACACAGTTATGTGCGCCTAACATCTGCCTCTGTTACTGGGCAGAGCGCCATCTATAATTTCTGCTGTGCGCTATGCCTAGCACCCTCTGTCGCATCACAATAATCATAGGTTGACTTTTTTCACATGTCAGTGTTTTTCGGTTTACAATTCAAAAATGTAACAAGTTTCACAGAATTTCACTCAACCTTGTTTGTGTCTAATCTTAACAAATTTTTTCTCAGTTTTAACTCTTCCTCCTTTTTGAGTACAATTTTCTCAAAAGCGTAATTAGGAAATTTTGAGTGCAATGTGATATAGGGATTCTTGAAGTATGTCTAATGTCCCTGAGCAGCTAGGGATGAGTCCATTGGGATGAAGTACACGTATACTGTCTCAGTTGAACACCTGATCCTTTGGATTTGGCTGGATGGCTTGCTGTTAATCTTATTGGCTTACTAGTTCAGGCAAAACTCAAAGTTACATAATTAACCAGTCTAGGACACCCATTCACTGTACACTAGAACATCAGGGATTGGTTTATTCGAACAAACATCTAATCACGGGAAAGCATGCTGAAGCGGCTAATTCAGAAATATAACTACAGAAGGCACCCCTTGAAATGGAACAGCTTAAACATCAATTTTACTTGCCTGATAAGAAAACTGCCCCAAATGAGGACACAGGTCAACAGCAACTAACAGATGGTGCTTTCTCAACTGTAAGTTGCGGGCAAGGACAGAAGTATTTAGCATATTTCCCCCCATAATGCACTATCTATAAGGGGGCATGTAATACATCCAGGGCCAAATCCAATCTACGGATGGCACCCCACTCAACTAATATTGCATGGGTTCCAGCAACACAACCTCATTTCTCCCACATCACACACACCAGGTAATACTGTAGCCCTCCAACCAAAAGTCCACTCATGTCAAAGTACGCAACAGCGCGACACGCTAAGACACCACATTTTTATTGTACGGACAACAATGCACCAGCACAAACCTAATATACATGTATGGGCAGCAGGGGTCCACTCAGGCTGCAAACGAGACATTTGCCAGGGACACTGCCCCTTGCAACTAATGCTGCAAGAGTTACGGTAGATAGGCCCTTCTTCGACTGTCCGCTCCCCCTCAGAGGGTCCTGACATCTCCAAGCAACCCACCGTGATCCCTACAGCCCCCAAAACACAGGAAGTAGTGCTTACCATGAACCAGCATTCCGGTCCAATGCTGAGAACTTAGCGGGCAAGGTTCATTCTCCCTCATACTGGGGCGGAGCGCCTTTCACAGCCTCACCGCAGCCTCACCCTTGCGCAGTATCTGCTGCGTGCATGGAGTAGTGACTAGCTCCGTTCAATCAGTGCGCAATTGGCAGGATACAGTCGCCATGAATAGTGTTGTGAATGCTGCATTAATTGCTGCACACTGAGTATACAGTGTTAATTAAAATATGCTGGTGTAAGGGCAAACCCGTTCTTAAAATTACCATCTCCCAACAACGCAAAGTATTACTTGAAATTGTTTCTTGGTTCCCGCTGCAACATCTGACTCGGACTGGCTAGCCAACCCCGGCAAGCTCAGTGGTCAAGTGGTTAAGACATCTGCACTAGTAAGCAGGAGATCATGGGTTTGAGTCCCACCCAAGCAAACCTGAGAACATCTTCACAAGCACTGAGTACTAAGTGTTAATCAGTATGAGTTGTTGAAAGGGTAAAACCTATACTTACAATTAACAACTCCCCAACGCAAAGTACATCTTGAGACACAAATACCTAGCAAAGCCCTCAGACCATGGGCCAGAAATCATAGCTTCACTGGAACTGGAGTTCCGTTCTCACTTTCGAGTGGCAACATGGAATCATGTTTTCTGGGTCAATATGAAGGTGCTGAATTCAAAACCATGCCTACTCCCAAACTCCTCCCCATTTTAACTGTGTGGGTTGGGTCTACTAGAGAATACCTACCCAAACAGTCACTACTTATGCAAATTTCCCAAACGCATATACATTTAGCTATTCGCTGAAAGACTATATCATGCAAGATGCCCTTTGACCTCCCACTATGCACTGCAGTCTCACTGCCATGTTTATCATTCTTTTTGAAAGTGACTAAAAATGTCATAGCCTGGTGGGGAGGACAGGCAGGACAGGACTGTTTGGGTAGGTATTCTCTAGTAGACCCAACCCAAACAGTTAATGTGGGGGGGAGAGTCTATAGTGCTCTACCTACCAAAACAGTCACTACTTTGATACAATCCCTGCCCCATGGGAATAAATGCCTTTGCTGTCTTGCTCACTCCACAGATAATTTACCGGTACTATTGGTTCTCCTAGACTCATACCCCAATGACGGAGCGGCAAATGTTTACACAATTGTTTTCTAAATGGCTTCCAGCTAGGATACAGAGGGCCCCGTGTAAGCACAAATGCCATTCATCAAAATATTACTTGTGCCCTGTCTGATAAGGTTAACCTGGACTGCATGGCAGAGCCATTTTCAAAGCCTCCCAGTCCAAATCTTAAGATTTCCCCAGTAATGTTAATGCAGGCACCAGTACCAGAGGTCTGCACCAAGAACCTTCAGGCCAATTCATAATGTAAGTCTGGGAGCTTGGAGGCAACCCCAGGGGGCAGCCTCCCTTAGGGAGCTGCGTGGTCCCTATTGGGGGGAGGGTGTGTGCCCTTCGATAAGGGGACTCCCAGAAATAAATGATGGATGAAACAAACCCCTTGATCCTGTTCATTTATTGTTGATCATGTCCTCTATTAAAATATCCCTGAAAAACAATTTATGACATTGACATTAAATAATAATATAGAGAATTTACAAAGTATAAAATCATATGTGTGTTGAATGTGCGATGGAGTATACTAGCATGTGCATTAACATTTGCATAATTAGTATTTCAACTCTGCCAACTCTCCTGGGGTTGCAGTTACATGTAAATATTCTGTGACCCACTGTAACAGGCTTATGCGTAACAAACAGGTTCAGCTTGAATTGACAGGACATGGGTGACAATGCGGATTATAAACAAATACAAACACAAACGATTAAGTTCATTCATGCAAAGAACATTTAATGAGGCAGCCCTGGGATGAACGCAATTGTTATGCTGATGCTCTTGAATTATGCATGCCTGCTGCAGCAACCGCGATCAACCCGAATATTCCATGCATGGTGCACAGACAGACCCTCGGTGTACATGTACATGTTCATGTATACCTACTGGTTATTCTCGGAATGTGTAAAGTGGGTGCCGCATTTGCAATTCAAAGCGTCGGGGACATAAACACGGTTAATTCTTCTCAGACTGTCACAAAAAAGCAGACTCTCTATATACTGCAAAGGTGATCGGCACAATGCCCGAAAATATATATTTTACTGGCACAACATCGAATCACACAAGGAGAGCACTATCCTGTATTTCAACACATGCACATGCGTTCATGTACAGCATCATTCGCGTGCACATGTGCAACCAGACTCGTGCAATGAAGTATTAAACAATATGACTTTTTGTCACTTCATGAAAAAAGAGGAACACAGAGGCTAAGCTTTTTGTTAGTTGTTTGTGTAAAGTTGCTATGAAATTAAACAACATTTTGCTTTGAAACTCTGCTAATTTACTCATTAGATCAAAGGAAGTAAAATGGTAGGAAAAACTCCAGGTCGAAAAATTTTAGATTTTCCACCGGTGGGTTTTTGTCACTTCGTGAAGACACCGACGAATTAATCAAATATATTGTGATGTGTTTAGAATAATAAAATTCACTGTAGTATGAAAAATGTTAATGCACATGTGAGATTAAAAAAAGCAAATACATGTGTGAAAGCATCGATCCAGGGATTTTTAAATTAAAAGGCTTTTGATCGCAATGGCTGATGACGAAGCTAAACGGCATGCACACGTAGGCCTGTGTGTATCTGCAAGAATGTGAGGACTCATCAACTGAAGCCCCAATCCATGTAAGTAGTCTTTCCAACACAAATTGTGTCATGGAGAGATATTTTTATTTTATTTTCCATCTGTCTTATGATTTTCGACACTAGCTTCATGACACAATTTATCAACAGTCCGAGTTCACTCACCAACCATGTGGCGCAGCCGCCCGCATGCAAGATGGTAGCTGAAGAAGCATGATGTTATGAAGGAATACATGTATTGCGATTGGATAGCTGTGTCTTGCAAAATGTACGTCACGAAAACGCAGTCTCATTGGCAGGTACGCCTGATCTTTTTGCAGCAATACAAATAATTCAATGTGGGGTGATTAGTTGGGCTCTTGAGATGCGAGAGTAGTCAAGCGAACTTATTTGGACTTATTTTTATCGGCACTGGGAAAGGAATTTTTGGTTCGTTTGTGTAATTAATGTACAAAATCATTGATTTTTGAATCATGCTTTACATTTGTCATGACTACAGGAAACTGGCAAATGATGTCTGTGTATCGCGTTGTAAGAAAGCGTGACACATCTGGAGGGGCGGACGATTAGCCTTGTGCTGCAGCTGGAAATTTTGTGGAAACGCTCGTTTCGAATACATCTATTCAGATTTCATGTTTCAGAATTTTTAACCTGTCGATAGAGGGTGCTTGACAATTACGTGACGTCTTCAGTAGATGATTTGAAAAATACTTTACCCCAACACACTAATACCATTGCAAACAAGTCAATATCTATTACCACTGTAAATATGCAATTATATGGGTAATGGGCTAAAGTTGGTGGTTAAAGAAACATGCACAAAACAAATGGGCTTTTGAGCAGTAGAAAAACAATGGGAAGAAATAAAAACAGAACAAAAAGAATGCATTTTCTGCAAAATTGCAAAAAAGCCAAGATAAGCCAAAAACAGAATGTCTTTTTGCAAAATGGTGAAAAAGTCAAAAAAGAACCAAAAAAATGCCTTTTCAAGGAATTGCGAAAAAAGTAAAAAAAGTAATGAAAACAATAGCTGCTCTGCCTGTTCAACCAAATCAGCAAAAAAAGAACAAAACCAATGCTTTTTTTTTAAATTGCAAAAAGCAAAGAACAGAACAAAAAGAATGCTTTTTTTTGCTAAGTTGGTAAAAAAAAGCCAAAAAAGGGGGGAAAAGCCATAGGGAAAACAAGAGCTGGCTAAAAAGCCAGGATACAGTCAAAGACATCCACATGAAAAGTGTAGGGTATGACTTTTATAGGGTCCCTGTTATGCTTGACAATCTACATGCACTATGTTTATTCAACTGTTGTAATTCAAATAGTAATTCAAATCAGTGTCCAAATTAGATGTTTATTTTTATAAATAAATGTTTGTAATATATAAACAAAAAGTAGCAATGAAAATGTGAAAAAAGGGGTTTTTTTTGTTTATTTTTACCTCATACTACTGGACCCCTTATTTATGGAATGACCCAATATGAAATAAAGTCTTGTGGGGATCTCTGGAAAAAAAGACATTGAAATCAATTGCTAAGCGAAAATGCTTTTCAACGGGTTAAACTTTCTGCATGTCCCATGTGTAATGTAAGCAAAATTGTGGGTTTGCCAAACTGCAAACACAACATCAAAAGTATCATATCTACATACACATACCTCATCTTGACATATGCTAGTGCTTTCATTCCTCTGTTATCAAATTGCAATGTTCCGACTTGTTCTTTTCCCATGGAAATACGAGCTTTTGACAAGTGGTAAAATCCCTGAAAGCAAACAGAACACATTATCAAGTGAACAATTGACCTTCGCAAATGTACACGTGTAACTGGACCCTAATTAGGTCTTACGTTATAGCCCCTAGTAGTCGACTCTCATTAATATGAGGGCCTTGGGACCTACTTATCTTTATTATCCAGAACTTCGCGCAGGGTGCAAGAACCTCCATTGGAAAATGCTAAAGCCCAGCCAAGTCACAGGGCAGAGGGCGGACTTTGCTGGGTGTGCCGGTCACTCTTGGCAGTGTGTGCTTTAGAGTGAACATATTTTAGCAGTCTGTCTTTTGCCATACTTTTTTCAGGTATGTTTTAAATGTTCTATTTTTTAGTAGATAACAAGGAGTGGTAGATTATCCAGAATCCCTGAGCACAATATAGTTTTTAACTTCCCTTAAAAGTAACAAGGAGTGAAGATAACTTAAAGATTGTATAATCAATGGCTATTTGGGGATCCTGATAGTCAACTGGTGTTAGTTGATTTTTCTAGTTTTTCTGTCCAAGTTATGACATGCTGCATTTTGGTGAGATTCAATAAATTTAAAGTCTGGTAACAGGAACAGTTGGGTTGGATTTGTTCTAAGAATGCTAATGGCCGAAATGTTTGTTTCCCTGCTCAATGTTTAACTTGTGTGTAACTGAATTCACTGAAACTACTAATGTCTCTGCATACCCGCACATACTTTTCATCTTGTTTAGAACAATAATTTTTTTGTAGCTTAAAGAGGTTCAGCGAGAAAAAGTTTGTTTATTGTCTAAAGAAGTTGGTGTACTGTGTACTGTAATGTACATGTTTTGCACAAAGTGGTTCAAATAGGCCTGTTTATATTGAAAGGAGCCGGTGCTTTAGAAAGCTACCCTGGATTGGAGCATCATAAGAGTGGTTTTATTGCTTACAGCATCACAACCCCTCTTAGTGTTTATGCTTTAGCCCTAACCCCTAGGCCCTTTTTGCTGGGAACCCTCCTCATCCTCCAGAATCCTCCAATTCCGGGGTTGAAAAATAGGATTCTCTCTCAATCCCCCAAAATCCTACAAAATTTCTTGAAAATGTTACATGGAGGTGTGCCTGCTGCCTAAATCCTTCAAAAAAGGCACTGCGAATGACATTCTTGAGCAGTGCGGTTGATTTAAAAGAAATATCCAGCTGGATTTATGCCCGACTGAGCAAGAACAACACAAGGTCTAACCCACGACCTTCACTAATGGCATCTTTCGCAATCACTCATGAACTTTTGCCGTTCTCCCTCAATCCTAGTATTGAAGAGGGTTAGGGTTAGAGGCATGTGCCAGGCTAAGTTATGCTGCCATAGTAACAGGGGTGGCGGCCAAATTGTTAGTGCTGTTCCCAGAGGAGTATGTGGCAACTGAAATATTACATATTTGTCTAAAATAATGTGGGTAACTAATCTATGTGTTGCTACACTTGAGATACTGTAGTTTGTTGATATAGTTGCCTGGCATTGTTATTTCATCAAGTGTTTGTTGCCACTCTTGGCAGTGTGTGCTTTATAATGAAGAACACATTTTGGCACAGTCTCTTGTCTGCCAATTTTTTTTCCAGAATAAATCACAGTCAGTACATCACATTTGCCGGTGTGGGAGTCGTTTCACTGATTCGAGTCTCCCCCTTTCAAGAACCCAAAGCACCTATCCCCACAAAAGTGTAAGCAGTGGCTTGAGGAGGCAACACATATTAAGATACAAATGCCGGAATCAACTGCCAGGGTGCATAGACATGGGGTTCAGTAGTCAAATTTACCCTCAGCAAAGGGAAGTTACCACTGACCGTGCCAAGCTTGCACTTTTGAAGAGCCCAGGATTACCGCACAAAGATGGGGAGGACCAAGTTCTCCTGCCAATGGAGGATGATGTCATTCTTCCCCAACCGAGTGATGGAGTTGAGAGTTTCAGGTTGTTGTCCTGACAGAGGAGCTGGGAAAGCTAAAACTGACAGTGGCTGCCCCTACCTCTGTTGTTCTTGCTCCAGATAGAAAACTGCCATTTTTTTAGGGAAGGGAGGATACTACCGGGTGCAGTGTGCCAACAGACGAGTTTGTCACTACCATCCGTCATGCCTATGACAGACTGTCTACTCCAACTCAGTAGTAGGGGCAGTTCCTGCTTGACACATTGAAGGGGAGCCCCAGGGTTGAGGCTACGGCCCTCCTAACCGAAGGAAAGTCAGTAGAAGATGCCCTGGTCTACCTTGCTAAATCTTACTCTAAGAATCTAACTACCATTCGTGACTTCTCAGTTGACCTACAATACATGTTCCAGCACTTCCAGAGGAAATATAATAAGCTTTTCCAGCACTCGGACATGATTCTGCAGAAACAGTTCATGGACCATCTAGAAGCAGAGGGATTCTGTCTCTCTTGCCATGACATGTTGGACCATAGGTCTGACATCATATTTGCAGAGATGAAGCACTGGATAATACAATAGGCGGAGCACAAACTCGCCAACCATGAGATGGCTAGGCAGCAGGGGACTCTTTCAGCACTTTAGTTGAAGGATGAGGACCACGTTGGCCAAATGGATAGAATCGCAAATGAAGCAGGTCTTGGAGAAGCTAGACACCCTCCAATAACCCTCTGCACCACCCCAACCGCCATCCTGGCAACCCACTGGCCAATGGATTCCCAAAGTGACCATCCCACAGCCCAGTTCGTTGTTTCAACTGCAACGAGTTGGAAAACTTTGCCAGAAAGTATCCAATACCCCGAACCTACTACCACCAATCCCCAAGCAGACACCACCGCGACAAGCCCAGTGGCAGGGAAATGACAGCCCCTAGCTGTTAGGAGCCAGACAGCTGGAGGGAGATCAGATAGCTCTAGGATCCTCTCAACTGGAGCAGTAACCAATTGTTACTTGGTGACAGTTCTCTTTGGAGATATCCCCTTGGATGCTCTGCTAGACACAGGGTCTACAGTGATGACTATTACAGATAAGTGTTACGATACAGCCTTCAAGGGGATGGGTTATAAACTTCGTGACATACCATGAAATTTCCAATGTCAATCTGAGAATAGAGTTGACATTCCTCATCTTGGCTACATTGAGGTTGACCTCACTGCCTTGAAGACCTGATCCCCTCATGTTAATTTTAATGGATCTGGAGACCTCGGGTGCACCACGAACCCCAGCAATCCTGGATATGAATATCCTAGGACAGTGTTGGTCATGGCCGATAACCCTGCCTGATCGAAGCTTAACACCTAAAGCAGTTGGGGTCAACAGACGGAACCAACATAGCAATGGGCAATGACAGCCACAAAGAAGTGCCTACAGTTCCAGATGACTGCCAGTCCCATTAGTCATGCTTATCTTCCTCAAGACAAGAGTCCAGTGATACTAGCCAGACAAGTAGCAGTTCTGTATGTATCAGCTTGACCAGGGCCAGATCATATGGAGTACAAAGCCATTTTGGAGCCAGATGAGTACTGAGACGTGCTGACATCACTTGGGCTAGGTCCATGTTGTGGCAGGTAAGTTTGTGGTAGTGTTGACAAATGAGACCAAATTTGATGTTACCCTGCCTGCTCATGTCTGCCTTGGTACCTTGTATCATACAGATGAAGTCTGTCTAAGCAAAGGAAAGAAAACAATGAATATCCCGACCCAACCGCCTGTTGCCCAAGCAGCTACTGTAACTGCTTCACAGACCGAAGCCATTGCTGGTGAGGTAGACATGGGAGAAGGACTGTAACAGGAGTTGAGAACACAATTCTTCGATCTCCTGAAAACTTATTTCATAAACATGACAGGGACTAAGGGTACTTTGATTCCATCAGACACAACATTGATATGGGGGATGCCTTTCCTATCAAGCAATGTTATCGGTCAATCAGCTACGATCCTTTCTGGGGTTTGCAGGTTTCTTCAGCAAGTTCGTGAGTAGCCTTTGATCAAGGCACGGCGAAATGGATCGTTGCTCAAGAGCAAGGAGCTGGAGGAGACTAGTTTAAGTACCAAACCAATGCATGCAGAAAGACTACATGACGAACCGCACATCCGCCCTGCATGCCTTTAGAGTTCTACCCCACGCTTATGTTTTTCTTCACATTTGCTACCGTTTCGGTAGCAGATACGATATATGCGTATGCATTAAGTCTCCACCAATCAAAACAACTACCTCTGTTGTGGGATTACATCATGTATGTATGAATTATTCATCATTACAATGGACGCGTGTATTCAACATGGCGTCTTTTCCAGCAGTGGGGCTCTAGCTGACAATATGTAGCACCGACGCTTGGGATTCCGATCAACAAATTGAAAATGCAGTAAATGTTGGCCGTGAAGGCTGTTCTGAAGGGTCAAGACGTATTTGTCAATCTTCCAACTGGATATGGCAAAAGTTTCATATACCAGGCCGCACAGTTGTGCAAAGACTTCATGGACGTAAGTACCGGTAGCCTAGACAAACTATTGCTAGGCTTACTTAGCCCCCAAAACATGATTGGTTCAGAGAAATGTGAATAATTCATCAACATTAGCATATTGGATAATTCAGATCAACCACTGCAAACAAAGCGCCAAAGGTGCTTGTGGCAGAGCGCACAGTCCACAACACACACACACCTCGGCTACTGAATGCATATGCATGGTTTATTTCGGCCGTGCATGTGGTTCGTCTTGTAGTCTTTCTTCATGCATTGGTTTGGTACTTAAAGTAGTCTCCTCCAGCTGCGTTCCTTGTTCTTGAGCGACTATCCATTTCGCTGTGGACACCTTGATCAAAGGCTAGTTCATGAAGGGATTCTCCAACGCTGCAGCACCCCTCCTTAAGTACTTCCAATGGACCTCTACAAAAGAGGGGAGAAAGAGAAAACTGACAGAAATAACCCTTGATGAACAGCCCATGCAACTTTCAGACTCAAGCAGAAATTGGTGACAGCCCCAATCCTGAGGTTTCCCAACTTTTCATAGCCATTCACTGATGAGACAGATGCCATTACTTGTGGGCTAGGGGCAGTGCTCTTGCAGCAACTACCCAACGGAACCAGCACCTGATTTCACAAAATGCCACAATGCATCGTATCTCGAGTTGCGATGTGTAAAATATCTCAACTCGTGATGCGTTGTGCTATCCGTTTCACAAAACTTGCGATACCTTTAATGCATCGCAAGTTCCTCGACAAAGGTTCAAAACCTGCCACAAGTTATGATGTCTCTTTGGGTCATCACAACTACACAAGAACATGTTGCAGGATTAAAAATGGCGCTTATGCTCTTGACATTGTGAGGCAAGACAGACCCTATGAAGAGAGTGGCTTTTCAGGGATAGGCGCAACTGTTGGATAGTTTAACCAATGACAAGGTTTTCCAAAGCTATCGCTTCACCCGTGAAAGGATTAACGGGATAGTACAGCATGTTGGAAACCAAATTCAGCACAATACTCAGGTAAACAAATACATTTTTGTAAACTTGGCAATGCATGAAGAAATGTCTTCCTAGGCCTATATAAAAAAAAGTGCATAAATATATTACCAGGGACAAGGGCATATGTCGAATCAACAGGAGGGGGCAAATATACATTTTAGGAGGGGGAAATTGGAATTTTGTCACATAGGCCTAACCATTCATCGCCCTTCCGAGGGGGTTATCATTAGGCTACTTTTTCAGGCTTTGTACATGCTTTTTACAGAAAAGAAAATAGGAAGGCATAAAATGTTGAAGATCAGTTTGCACTATTCTAGTATTTAGTAGTGCTTGTACTGTATTAATAAAAATGAGTTTTCATAGACAGACTGTAAATACTGTCTTCAAATGCAGAATTAGTTATTGAACAGAAAAGACGGGGTAGGGGCTGGAATGGATTATTGATAAGTGAAAGGACACATGCTGACAGTACATGGCAGGTGAATAATTATGTTAAAAGTCCATCCAAATTTTTGTTGAAGATTTTTTGAAATTAAAACAATTCTTAATGCAGTTTCAATTTTATTACAGTGCCTGAAAATGCACATGTGTATCCCACATTTATAATTTCTACTTTCGCCATTTTAGGGCACTTTGGAAGTTATGGCACTTAAACAAGACACCTCAACAATGAAAACATTTCAATCATCATAATTTGCAGTTTTAAATCTTTTTCGATGATGAAATTTGGATTTTCCAGTGCATGACGATTCTGGTACGACTGACACTTTCCTAAAGGATCTCTCTTCTTGTAATGACGTCACAAAAGCTGTGCCCTTTAATCGTGGGGAAAAGAACTTGATATGTAACAGAAAGATGCTACTCTTGGCAAAAAAGTTCAAAGAAACAGAAAGTTAAACAAATGTGTACCCGATGTCTTATTCCATGTCTTAGACTCTTCAACAAGGTAAATATACCCTCTCAATACGAATTAATTGTAGAAAATTCTACAATCAAGTTTTCTTTGCTTTCTTATTTAAAAATGTAAAACAAGAAAAATTCCCACTTACAGTGTAAGAAGGGGTTGAGGACAGCTGACACCAGTAACACACTATATATTTGTCTTTTATTGAAACAATAAATATTCAGGGTCAAAATAACAGTTGGCAAGGGACATGTTGAAAATAAATGTACATGTATTGTGGATACCAAATTAACAAATGCATAAATATTTTTCCCATTTAATGTAAAATTCAGAAATTCAAATACTTTCCTATTAACAGACACTTCACAGAAGTTCACTTTCCGCAGTTACTAATTTAACCTCTTCCTGCTGGACGGATACGCTTTATATGCATGACCGGGATCTCCAAACTCGGACAAAGGGAACTGGGCATTGTAACAAGACTGTATTCGGAACAAAAGACCAGGATGCTGGGCACTACCAACATTTTTTCACTCTCAAAAGTGGTGATAATCCAACCTTGTTTTAAAACCGTAATTTTCGTCATTACTGGCTGGAAATTGACTCAGTTTAATCCCACAAAACTTGGCAAAGTCTTAAATAGAAATACACAAAGGTGACAATTTTCATAGCAACAAGCAAATTACACTTACCTACACACTGAGCAGATGACACCACACATGTCTTAGATGAAACAATCCATCTTCCAATCATCTATGTTGTTTAACTCCTTGGCACGTTGTTTCCCAGAGGCTGTTTTATAGCTTACTTTACAGCCACAGTAAATAGCTGTTGCCTAAAAATAATTAAGCTCGTACTAAAACTTTCTTTTTGCTTAAAGCACAAAATAACGCATCATTCTTGCAACATGTTTTGTGACATGGCCCGCATGATGCATCGCAGTAGTGATGCGTCGTATCATTAAGACACGTTATAGCACTACGATTCATCGTAACTTGAGACAGGTTTTGTGAAATCACGTACAGGGCTGTTATAGCATGCCCAATGGACACTTATGCAAGGCTGAGAGGAACAAGAACTAATCGGCGTTTAAGCTGAAGCTTCTGGCCATCTGGTGGGCTGTCTGTCAGGCTTTCTGTGACTTCCTTATGGGGAACACGTGCATGATTGTAAGTGACTCCAGTCCATCAAAGTACCTTGATTGCGCCAACTTGAGTGCACCTGAACTCTGGTGGGATCATTAGCTGTCTTCCTTTGACTTCAAATTTGAGTATCCCCTTGGAAAGAATAACAGGGCAGCGTATACTCTGTCTCAGCTTAGCAACCATTCTGATGAACCTGCTGACAGTCCAGAAGTTCCAAATGTTGAAATCTCCTGGGGTGCCATCTCTGGTCCCACCTGTATAGTGTCACCAAATCTGTGTCGTACAGGCAAATGGTAGCTGTAGCCTGCCTGGGTATACATCATCTCAGCTGCAACAACTTCAGCTCGAAGATGTCCTGAGAAAGGTATGTATCTTCAAGGGGACAGAAACCTACCAGGTATGAAAGGACTTAAGGAGATGTATGAGGTCCTTAAAATTTTGAACACTGGGGCCAACTCTACTTAAAGGAAGGAGTACTTTTTCGCCAATGGAAGTACCCTGATGGGTCAGAGGGTGAATGCCTGGTTGTGCTAGCAGTACTCACAGATGTAGTACTTCACTGTCTTCATGATAACGCTTGGCACTTTGAAGCTAAATGGTCTTTGAAGTAGATAAGGCCCCTCTTTTTCTAGCTCAGGATTGAGGCAACTGTCAAGCAGTGGTGAGAGCAGTGCAGAGGATGAGCTTTAGCTAAACCACCCAACTGACACACCACAGGCCCCTTGGGTACACTCTGTGCCACCGCCCCATCGAAAGTTGCTCACATTAGACATTACTATATTGGAGCCTTCATCAGACGGATACAAGAACGTCCTGAAGCTTAAAGATGTTTTGACCAAGTACACTTGGGTGGTGCCTACCAGGAATCAGCATGCTGAAACTGTGGCAAAAGCCTTAGTCAAACATGTCATAATTCCCAATTTGGAGCACACCTTCAGCTACACTCGGACAACGGGAAATGCTTCAAGGCTTCAGTGGTTGGAAATTGCATGCTCTTTACGGTATTGGTCGCTCTTACACCACCCCCATCATCCCCACGGGACCGGGCAGTGTGAATGGCTCAGAAGAACACTCTCCTCATGATGAGGAGAACAATCTCCTCATCATGCTTCCTGCTGCAAAGAAAGCCAGGTGGACAGACAGCCTTTCACACCTGGTCTCACTGTACATCAATACCACTCACTCCTCAACTGGTTACGAACCGGCATATCTGACGTCTGGACATACAGCACTATTGCCTCAGTATCTGTTGTTAGGGGTAGACCATCTTTGAGAGCATTGAGAGACCCCTCATCTCTATGTGCAGAAGTACTCCGGACAGATGGAGAAGGCCTGGGAGAGATACCCACTGCAAACCTGGAGCAGAATGCAAGGACATCTTTGAGCAACCCCTCAAGCAAGGCAAGTATGTGCTTGTTTGAGAGAGATCACACCAGGGCAGAGCCAATTCATAGCACCATTGGGAACCCAGGCCCTGCATGGTGGTTGGGTGCCCGTACACTGGTCAGCTGGTCTACATGGGGTCCACAATTCCTCTGGCAAAGAGTTCTCCATAGGATGGAGCTTAAACAAAGCCCCTGGGAAGTACCCAAATGGGGAAAATACCTGGGCACCCAAGGCTGATGGGGCTGATGCTGCTGCTGCAATTAGCTCCATCGATTATAGATAATTGCCAATAATAACAATATATCAAATTTTTCGAAGAATGTTTTCAAGCTTAAAACCAATGCCAAACATTTATTGCGGTTTAGCAGCGTACCAATCGGTCCTAGCAATGCACACGATAAGTCTGCTGTAATTTGCAATCTTTTTCAGAGCATTTGACAATACCAACAACTTGCAATCAGAACAGTATATTCAAATGCAGAGGCATGCATACTTCAGCCAATCTGTGATCTGAGTGGCCGGCTTCATTGATGATGGGCCTCATTTAAATTTCAGTATTTAATCATTGATAGCATCTTTAGGTCACTACCAAGAAAAAAGCACGGGAACTGCATGTGCAGGTTGTGAGGTTATCAGTCTAAGTTCAAGGCGTTAGGGATTATTTGAGTCATTGTAGTAGAGTACCATTCAACATGTTTTGGGACTTGCTATGCTAAACAACATGCTGGCCATAAAGAGGGGCGCATTCTGCATGATCCAACATCAAGTGCACGGGTCTTGGAGAAAGACTAAATGATTGAAAAAGCAATGAAATCTTACAAAGGGCAAGATTGGGTGTCTGTGCATAGCTTTTGATTTTTTTCTCCAGATTTCTATTAAAGATTTAACCTTTATTCATGATCCATTTATGGCAAAATGAAAATAATGTTGACCCTTCAAAGGAGCACAAATAATGTTCAGGGCGACTATAAAGGTTAGGGGAGAGGCCTACAGAGGAAATAAACTGCAAAAGATATGCTGTATGACTATATGTGTAGCAAAAACATTTTAACAAGAGTGCAAGACTGTGAAGTCGTCAGCAAGACCAGACAGTTGGCAAGATTAGAGAAAGTCGGCAGTGTCAAGATTTAATTCATGAAAGGGAAGTCAGAGGTTTATTGGACTGAACACTGTAACAAGTTATTGCCTTTGAATTTCTTGCATGGCCTACATTAAGTACAAATCTAGGAAAAACTACAAACATTCTTCTTCCACCTTGGACAAAACACTGTCTATTAACAACCACCACTTTATTATAATTCAAATCTTCATTTTTTTATCATATCAGCACTTTGGATTTATCAATTTCAATGTTAAATTAGTATCATTCATATCAATATCAAAGTAGAATTGATATATCGGATATTGATATATCAAAAGACCTTATGCTGCAGTCCTACAAGCTGAAGATGAATGTCCCCAGATGATTCTCCAACAGCTCTTCCACAGCAGAGTGACCCCACTGTCAAGACAGATTGCTCCGTCACAGACAGAGCTACATGTACCTCACTATTGTCAAACCAACCAGATGAATCTACTCAAGCCTGCCCTTCCAGCACTAGCCAATATGGTCTACAAGATGCATGCGATACAGAAACACAAGTGGCCAGTCCGCCCCCAATGTGGATGCAAAGGCGCCTCGCCAACAAACCCAATGATCTAGCCGTGCAACCAGGGGTAAGCCACCAATGAGGTATCAGTTGAGCGTCATCCAGCTACTCAACAAAGTCAAATGGTTTGTTACAAATGACACTGATACAGAGTGATCAAGCTATTTCGAACTGCTCCACCTCCTCAGTACTGCTGAGGACGTTCTGAACACTAATGTCATTTCCTGTGTAACCAAACCATTTTACCCTATTTGTTATTAATTACATTAATCTTAATCCAGCCTGTAAGAAAAATAATGTTAGTATTAAAGTAAGTGGTATTACCTCAGAATCACAACATTTTTGTATTCCTTTGGAAGTTCTATGTCAAGTGAGTAATAAGATGCAGCAGTGGTTGGATCTGCTCAATGACATGCTGTGTTTTTTTTTTCTTGTGCCTGTCATCGCCCTCGATGACATATTAATGTGGGACAACTGAAGGGTGGATCAACCCTCATCGGATAATGGTACAGTCCAGCCAAGTGGACAGAGGGTGGACTTTGGTGGGTGTGCTAGTCACTCTGGACAGTGTGCTTTACAGGGAACAACACATTTTAGCACAGTCTGTCTTCTACCATGGAGGAATGTTCTTATTCCTCCATGCTTCTATCATCTTTTTTCAGGTATATGTTTTTCTTTATGTTTTATTGTTGAGTAGTGAACTAAAGATGGTAGATCATTATCCAGAATCCCTGAGCACACTATAGCTTTGAAATCCCCTTAAAAGTAACAAGGTGTGAAGATTACTTGCAGTTTTTATAGTCATTGGCTATTTTGAGGATCATGATAGTCAACCGGTGTTACCTGACTTTTTCTAGTTTTCTGTCCAAGTTATGACATCCTGCATTTTGACAAGATTCAAGAAATTTATATTCTGTCAACAGGAACGGTTGGATTGTTGTTGAATGTTAATGGCTGAAATTAGTTTCCTTGGTCAATTTTCAACTTGGGGCTTGTGTGACCGAATTTCTCCCCCCACCTAATGTGGGTTGAGTTTGCTACTACATACCTACCAGATTACCAATACTTATGCATTACTTCCTAGTCCATTACTTCCATTCGCTAAATTCTTGATCACTGATAGTGCACCCTCACTCACCACCCGCAAAGGCGTCAGGCATGTTCGTGCTCTCTTTCAATGCACGAAGCGCAGCGAGGCCGTGTGTGAAGGATGGAGGGAGATTGGTAATCTGGTACTATGCAGTAGTAGACACAACCCACATTAGGTGGGGGGAGGGTCTACTGCCTGCAGCCTATGCAGATTACCAATACATAGCACTGACCCTGAGGCAGTGTTGTAGTCGAGTACTTTTTTCCGAATACCAAGTAATGCCCAGTACTTTGACTGCCGAGTACACAGACAGGGCAAGTACTTTGCCAGCCGAGTACAAGTACTGGTTTCCGAGTACAAGTACTTGCACTTCCAAGTACGAGTACAAGTACAAGCACTTCTAATTCCGAGTACGAGTACAAGTACTTCTGATTCAAAAGTAGTTTTATCTTAAATTAAAGACTCTAAGACCTGCCACTGTGTAAAAGAAACACCGAATGCAGATGACATAGCAACAAGAACAAGTGATCTGGCTAGCAATGTCACGGTCACTACACATGCAGCAGTTGATACAATGTGCACGGCGCCGCGAAGTCTATTTTCCAGACTCAATTATTCACATGCCTGTGATTTTCTGTATGCTGGGTTTGTTGTTAGAATTTTCAGGTCCAGGAACCAGACTACCAATGCCCAAGTAAATCGCCATTCTGAAGTACGATAATATAATTTGCATACGTGATTGGTGAAGTACGCGCACAGACGGCGAATGGGTCATATACGTTAATGGTCCCACATTCGGCCTTCTCTTTGTCAGAACCGTATCGAATATTGGGTCATTGGACTCGATATTTTTGTACCTTATTTTAACGGCAGTGGTAAGTTAATTTAAAGGATTTTTTATCAAGTACTGTTAATCGAGTACGAGTCCTTTGATGCTCGAGTACAAATTTTGAATGTCGAGTTCCGAGTATTTTGTAGCCTGAGTACAAGAACTGTAGTTCGAGTATGAGTACTTGGATGTCCAAGTTCAAGTACGAGTACGAGTACTCTGAAAACGGTACTCGAGAAGTACTCGAGTACGAGTACCGAGTACGAGTACTACAACACTGCCCTGAGGACGGTGTGAAGGCAAGGACTCACTAACCACATCTATGTACCACTGAGAAAGCAAGCAGGTTAATACAAGTATTAATTATACATGAGGCACATCATTATGAGGAGAGTACAAACTAACTCACCATGACAAATGTGCAATTGTCTCTTCTTGAACAAGCAAAGGACAGCCGGCAGATGGCTTATTGAAGTGCCATGTGAATGCTCCCCCTGCAAAACATCACTGAAATAACAAGAAGTGAAGTAACTTTACAAATTTCTATCACAGGATTCCCTTTGAAATAGGCCCATGAGGAATGAAATGACACAGACATCTTGGGCATAAGTATGCCTTATACTTTGGTTGTCTGCGCCATAAGGCCAATCCACGTTACCAAACGCAACTTGCAATTGTATCTCTGGAGGCTGGACAGTAAGGTCAGGTAGACATGATGAATAGTTGTGTAATTGGCCCCGGAATGTCCTTTGTCCTATCAAGGTACCATTTCAGCATGCGGACAGAACACCAAAGTTTATCTGACGATGACGCCAAGGACTGGATCGCCGGAACAAAGATATCTGGGGGATGGAAGAACGGAATTTGATTCTTAGTAGTAAGGAAGCCTAACTCAGGAACAAGACGTACCCCCAAAGGCTCCTATCAAATGTGACCTTCAGCTTTGGAGAGAGCCTTAATTTCGCAACCCCAAGGAGAATTCATCACAGCCAGTAAGAATGCCAGTTTGATGCAGAGGTGCAACAGGGAGGCATGGCCTGTTGGCTCAAAGGGGGGATGAGACAGAAGTCAGAGGACATCGCCGGGACACCACACAGGAACAAGGCACTTCAGGGGAGGCTGTTCAATACACATTCCCCTTAAGAGGTGGTGGATCGCTGTGTTGTTAGAAGAGCCATCTGCAAAGCTGCCGTGCACTGCCGCAATTGCTGAGCGGTAATTTCGAATTGTGGAGACAAGGAGGCCAGAGAGGAAAGGATGAACAAAAAAAAATCAGCACAATTAAAAGAGGTGCAA
Organism: Acanthaster planci; assembly: GCF_054643075.1. NCBI lineage: Eukaryota > Metazoa > Echinodermata > Asteroidea > Valvatida > Acanthasteridae > Acanthaster > Acanthaster planci. The sequence goes on along the minus strand of NC_141780.1, from coordinate 10,588,109 downwards.
CGGTCGGATCCGCTGAACGTCCTTTGCACCATGAGTAAAATGTCGTAGTCGGCTGTCATAAATCTTTCTTGTGGACTCTCGTCGACCCTTGGCAGTGAAGGCAGCAGCAGCCTTTCTGCTCGAAGGATCGCTTGACAACATCCAACACGTTAAGAGTACAGCTGAGTGGGGTCTGGATGCCTCCCTGATGACCGATGTAGGCAACAGTGATCGCATTGTCTGATCGAACCAAGACCATTTTGCCTGTAATCATAGGGTGGAAGTGGCTGAGGTCTTCGAAAATCTTCTGAAGTTTGAGCACATTGATGTGGGAGATTGGCACCCCAACCAAGATTGGAAGCGTCAGTAGTGATAACTGTCTCGTGTTGAGGTGGAACAAAGGGAAGACCTGCACTGAGGTTGGCCCTGGCTAACCACCATGACAGGTGACGGTAAATCAGGCCTGATAGAGGAACCTGGCAATCGAGGGGATCTTTGCTCAGCCTGAAGTAAGATAGAAGGTGGAGCTGTATGGGCCGCATGTAAAGCTGGCACCACAAACAAGGTCGATAAGGCTGGCCATCAGGCCGAGTAAGTGGAGCCATGCCCGGGTGTTCACTTGGCATTGTCCCCTGAATAGGGCAATGCACCACATGAGATTGTCCACGTGCTCGTCGGTAGGAGTAACAGTGCTGCAGTTCAAGTCGAGAACTGCCCAGAGGAAAGTCAGTGTTTGTGACGGGGTCAGTCTGGACTTCTTGTGGTTCATTATTAAGAAACCCAGGCAAGATGCAAGGTCGTATGTTGCCTTGGACTCGACGTCTCGGACATTGAAAGGAATCGGGTGTGGTCATCCCCCACCTGAAGAAAGAGGCCAGTGATGTTGTATGGTCTGTGGCTGTCGGCAGCGGGCTGATGGAGGTAGACCAGATGGGGTGGTCTATGGGATGTTGTTCGTACCACACCACGTCAAGGTTCAAATTGCTGGGGGAAGGATATATTTTCTGGGCGGTCGAGACGCTTCACCTCACTCTCCAGAAGGCTAACAGAGTATCGTCAATGCTATGAAACACCATGGTGACAAACTCGAGTGAGATATCCGAGCCCTCCTCACATGCTGGGACAGAAACTTGGTCAGGAGAAGTAGAAAAGCCACACAGCGGATGCCAATCCAGGAAGCACGGTTGATATCCCTGAGCACTATCTCAAAACAATGCAGACTCTTGTCAGTGAAGACATGACTGGATTTGTGCCTTGTTGGGTACACCTTATCCTCAACAGCCTCGGGTGGATCGGGTACCGATGAGTAAGCAGGGTTCCAGCTGCTGTTTGCCATTCTCCAAATTGGTGAATAATTATTATTTTGGCTATTGACAAGGCGAGAAAAATTGGCAAATATTTTGCAAATTCAGACAAACCTTAAAACTTGTTTGTCACCAAAGTGTCATAGTGGTATTAATTTCCAACTTTCAAAAACAATTCCCATTCACATTCACTGTCGCAGTGGTGAAAACTCAAGCGCAAAGCACAGTGCATTAAACAGCTGCTCTGGTTCCCGCAGCATCCCCCCCCTCATGCAAAAGAACGCATGATGGAAATGTAGCAACCAGAACCAGTCTATACATGTACGGTACATTCCAGATTAGATTAACCACATCAGCCGTACACGTTATCGCATGCAACCCTAAATCTGCTGGTCAAAAAAAGGATCGATGTTGCAAGAGGTTTTCTGCAAGTTAATTTACAGAATTGGTCTCTTATTTATGTATGTATTTTCTGTGATTATGAGTTTAATTTGAGGTTGTTTTGCTCATACTTAAGCGTGTTTTAACAAATTTCCTGCTGTGGCACAAGGTTTATAGCCCGCTGGTCTGGATGCATCACGCACGCTTACCACGCGATACACAGACATTGTTGGCCAGTATGCTGCCGTGATTGCCAGCAGCACTGTGTGAAATGTCCACAATTTTTGTGAATTGTCGACTGTAGAAATTTTTACACAGATTAAGACAGGTGTTCATCATTTTTTGAGATAGTTTGGGAAGCTGTCGTCCCCATTCATGCCATTCAATCAGCACAAATATTGCCCCCCAAAACAAAAAGACTGCGCGCATGCAGAAGGCTTAAGTTAAATAACCATAAAAATCGTGGATTCTTCTTCAAATCGGGGAAATCTTGGGCAAGTGTTTGTCCGAAAGGGTAAGCAAATTTATGGCATGGGCTACCCGATCTGGCATGCTAAAAAAATTTGTTGCGGCCCGAGTCCAGTTGAGCATAAGCCCATGAACACGTATGCGTGGGCTCAACATGTACTTGCATTGTACTTCCTAGGCCTCGAACATGAAGAGTACACTTAGTCTCCGCATAATTTTGTGCTTGCGTTACATAAAATGGCGCAACCTCAAACCTGACACACTTGATGCCTTGATGAGGGTTACTGCTGAAGGTCCTCCAAGCATTGTGTTTGATTTCCATCGGACATTCAAACTGTGGTCTGATGAAAATCCTAGAAGATATTTGGTCCATGTACATGTATGTGAGTCATTCATATGGGCATGTATTCTTCACATGTACTTACCTTGGAAGTAACTTCCAGCAAAACGTGTGAAATATGAGATTAACATGAATTCCAACAAACGTTGGAAATATGAGATGTACAGGATGTAATTTTTATTAAATGTTAGTCGATTTATAATAATTGATCCATTTGCAAAGCAGTTCACACAAATTAATTGAATCAGAGTGAATGACATGTCTTTTATCTTTATTTTCAAACAACTTTGGCTGCCAAAATACATTATTTTGGCTATAAAATCAAACATTTGGCTACAACTTTGGCTGTTAATTGAAGTTTTCCAGCTGGAACCCTACGTAAGTATCACAATTGCCCTGTGGAAAGTTAAAGTACGAGTGAGAACGGTTGCCACCATATCACGTCTTGGCCTTTGCGAGCTTATCCATGGTTTCTACTTATGTGAGGTCCAGAGGAAGCTCAGGAAAGAGAGGATGAGAGAAAGACAACCCTGGTGTGCAATGCTTGAATGAGGGGCAACTCTGGTCTTCCACAGGAGGAGCAGGAGACAGAAGTCCAAAGACCTGAATCATTTCACATTGGAGTAGACGAAGGCGGGACTCCGAAGGAAACAGATCATTTACCAAAACAGGCTCTTCCTCATCCTGCGACTGACGCAAATCAGAGACCAGCAGCGGTAGATCAGGACCAGCAGAGAGATCAAGGGAATGGGCCTCAATGGATGCCAGCTGAAAAGGCCAAAGAGACAAAGGAAGATCCCGTTGCCCCGTATGAGATACAGAACGGCCTGGGGGCGGGATCCGGATCTGGATGCGCAATGGCAGGGGGATGAGTACAATGCTGAATAAGCGTTGAGATAGTCTATTGGAACTTGGATCTTTGGTAGACGGAGATCCCAATTTTACTTTTTTCTTCTTGGAAGAGTGGACGGAAGACGAACAGTGGCTGCGAGATTTTGCGCTTCTGCCCCGTTTCTGTTGAGAAGAATGCTGCACAGGAGACGGGGCTGTGGGTTCATCCCGCTGTACCGGAGGCAGAGAAAAACCAGTAGACACCACCCCCTGTGGAAAGGGATCAGCGATAGGGGGAGGCCAAGCCATCGTTGTAAGCCAGTCGGCTCAATGTCCCCAGGTGAAGAGTGGGCCCAGGAGGCTAGGTCTATATCTCAACAGGAACGGGAACAGGCCATAGCAGTCGTCCTGTTAGTCCAAGAGGTTGGGCAAAAAGCCATTGTCCAACACCAAGCCCGAAGGACAAAGAATAATACGCAAGAAATATCTACCTCGTCGAGAGGGCCTTGCGGTCAGACTCGATGGAGAGGAATTGAAAAATCACGGTGAAGACCAGGCAGCAACTACATTCAAGGTACAGTGCTTCATAAGGGAAAGAGACCACGAATAACTAGCCAAACGACGTTCTCTCATGCAGTAGACCACCACTGTAATGCACCAAGATTAGGCAGTAGTGGAGCGGAATCGGACTAGTGATATCTCAGGGTCTGCAGGCGCGTGGCATGAGCACCAAATACCACACAAGTACCACTATTACGAGTTCGCGAATTTCACTTGATGCTCGAAGAGCTAACTCGTGTGCTCGAAAGTACAGTGCTGGAGCAAATAAGGATATCAAATGGCCATACCCCGGACTGGCCAAAGGGAGGGAATAGTTAACTACGCACTGTCCTATTCCCTGACTTAGCAAGGACCAAAACCAATGTCCTACTAACCACCTGCTGTCAGGGAACCCCGTTTCGAGCCCCATGGATTTATACACAGAGCAAGGCTGCCTGAAATCGGACAAAAGAGGTTCATGTAGTCCATGTAACAAAAGACCACACTCGGAACAAAAAACCTGCTGCTGGGAATTGCCATCATTTTTCAGCTTGCACTTTTCGAAGGTAATCCATCACTGTTTTTAAACAGTACATTACTGTTTTAGGCGTAGCGCACCCGTGGATGAGCACCGAGGTCAAAAGTGCTCCAGGGCCCCGTTGATGAGTGATACAGCACCACTGCACACTCATGTACACATTGACAAATCATTTTTAAGTTTGCAAGAAAACAAGGTGATTGGACTGACCTTATTCTGTGGTTTGGTACAGATATTTACAATCATTCAACTTGTTTTACTACATTTTCTATACAAACATGTATGTAGATGTCTTTGTGATCTTTTTTTTTTGTTATTTCATGTCATTTAGTGTTTTTAAATTTCTTGTTGGCTAGTCATTTGATTGTACATTGTCTTTAATATTTTATGTTATGTGTCTGTGAAAGTTTTTATATGTGTCGGGTTTTACTGTATATAGTTCATGTGATATTAATATTATATTTATCATTCTTTTCTTTTAATTCAGTTTTATCTTGTAATTGTACATTGTCAGCCGTTGGGCTGTCTGCTACAAACATACTGTAATAAACCATAAATAATATTAATAATAATTACCGCTAATGGGTCATTAGGGAGGCATTTCCATAAGAATGTGCACAAAATTTTTCCAACTTAACTGTCCCATAATTCAATATTCCCTAGTCTGATCTGAACCAAACTTCGTGTTGTCATTTTAGGCCCTAATCTATCATCTCTCAAAATCTGGATGGTAAAATTCAGCCTCCTTCTGGTAGTTTGAAAATAGGGAGACACTGAAATATCTCCCTAAAAGCCAATGTCTCCCTAATGCTGAAAAGTTTACCATAAAATGTCTCCCAAATGACCTATTTGTAAATATAATGGCACTAAGAAAAGAGGACAAACGTGGCCGATGCCTTCAAGGAGGGGGGGAGTGAGTGAGGGCGCACTATTAGTAATTGAGAATTTAGCGAATGGAAGCAATGGACTTGGAAATAATGCATAGTAATCTCCGTAGGTTGCAGGCAGCAGACCATTGAAACTACTAATGTCTCTGCATAAGATGTACCCACACATATTTTCCATCTTGTTTAAAACTATAATGTTCTGCTGAAGTTAAGCTAGGAAAAGTTTGTTCATTGTCTAAAGAAGTTGATGTACTGTGTGCTGTAGTGTATTGTACATGTATTGCAAAAAGTGGTTCACATAGGCCTGCCATGTATATTCCGTAGGGTAGCAGTGCCTGGGTGGACATTCCTTAGACATGTGGTCACTCCCTTATCAGGCCCTGGGGGGTCTGATGACCAGTGGTCTGTTATGTTGAAAGTAGCAGGTGCTTTAGAAAGCTAGACTGGGTTGGAGCATGGTCACAGTGGTTTCCGATTGCTTACTGCAAAACAACCCCTCTTAGTGTTTCTTCTTTAGAGGAAAGTGTCAGGCTAAGTTATGCCGCCACAATAACAGGAATGGTGGCCAAAGGGATTGTTAGTACTGTTACCAGAGGAGTATGTGGCAACTGAAACATTATATACTGTTTCTAAAGTAAATGTGGATAACTAATGTGTTGCTGCACTTGAGATACTGTAGTTTGTTGATATAGTTGACTGGCTTTGTTATTTCATCAAGTGTTCATTGCCAACTGTTTAATTGCCACTCATGGCAGTGTGTGCTTTGGAGTGAACAAGACATCTTAGCACGGTCTCTGCCATCTTTTTTCGGAATCACACTCCGTACATCACAGTTGCCGGCAGGGAGTTGTTTCACTGATTCCAGTCTCCCCCACTGAAGAAGCCAAAGCACCTGTCTGCCACACTTTTCTTATTAAACGAAAAGTATTTTCCCACTCGTATCATTTTGTCAAACATACTACTGTTGAAGGGCAGTGAATTTGCTTTCAAAACAGTTTGAAAGTGTAATGTACATGTAAAGATTTGTTATTATAAAACATGTATTATAATTGAGAACAAAGTGGCACGTTATGGTCACAGTCATGAGAGAACATGTCTACATAAACTTACATTAACATTTTATTGGTGACTGCCTACAGAAATACAATTTTGTGTGTACAAAGTGAAGGAAACCAAAAACGAAAGTGCCCATAAAGAAAACCCTTTGATCACTTGGAAACCTACAATGTCCCAAAACCCCGGATGTGGATAGCAAGCATTATCACAGTGCCTAGTATTGAAGGGGTTCGTTTATTAAGTTGTTTCAAAATGCTCATGCTAAATAGAGAGATAACAATACATCTGCACTCGACCGAACCACAAAAAACACTTGTCTTAACCAAAATCTAGTATCACCCATGCTTGTGTTAAAGATTTTTCTTCTCATAGGAAACACATTTTGGTCGGGACTGCTGAAATATGCCTATTTTAACCTTTTTGCAGAGTCGCAAAACCAGTGCCCATTCAATTCCATTGGTAGATTGACCCTGCGTGCCCTGGCCCTTACTAGAAGATGACTTTGAACAAATGTTATTACATGTTCCCAGTTTCTCAGCTCACTAATTACAATTAACTCTTCAACTATAGCGGTGTGAGTGGAATACAAAAAAAGGCTGAAAATAGCTGAAATTGCAAGCATGAAGCATAAAGCATATACCGTGCGAGGTCCGGGGCCCAAGGAAAATTTTTACAGGTAGATGCTCTGTGGTGCATTTTACAACCTCTTGGTGTAACCATTGATCTTTTGTTCTTGCAATTTGGGCTATGCATATTTTTAATTTTACTTTTCTTTTCATATTTGTTTGAAATTCTTGAAGAGGTTAAAATGAATGGAAAGAGTTATATACATGTTTCTGGACAATGCTAATTTTCCCTTAAAATATTATAACAGCCACCAGGAAGTATTTACTTAGAAAACAGAGGTTTTTCAGAATAGTCCCATAGGTTTATTCACAGAGGCATGAAGTGTTGTCTGTACATGGAACTCTTTCAAAATGAACTAGAATAGTAGAAATAGGTATATCAAAATTGTAAAGTCTATCAACTGATCAAGGTTGGTAGAGTGAGTTAGCACTTTTCCCACCTGATCTGAACATGTTTTCAAAATGTCAGTTCTTGAAATAATGCACATCATGAATGCACACAAACTAAGTGGAAGGGGTGAACGTATGTCCAGCAGCAAAAGAGGCCACACACAAGTCCAGCTCCTTGCTCAGGGCTCATGCAATTTATACACAGGTGTCTATTTCATATTCGGGGAGTTCCTATAGTTTTATTTGCTTTGTGCTTTACCAGTGTATAAATCCCAATCTATGTAGTGCAATCTAACACTACGGTTGAATGTTGGAGTCTTCTTTTCCGTAAACAAGAGAGATGTGACACCTGAGTCAACCATAGTAGAACATGTTTTAGCAGGTGTGCACAAGTAAATGAACTTCAGGCTGGTAGACCACCTATACTCACTGTCCAAGTTTTACCCTTATTCGGTCATTTGGGTAGTTTCACTGTGAATTTCCACTCGATTAAAATGTAGTTTGTGGCATTTAGAGCGAGCGGATTACCACTGGGGACAAACTGCACTCCACCACCACAGCAATGAACCACACAACACCACTGCGTGCTAATCTGGCCCCTTTTGAAAAGAGGTCAGCAGCGCACTAAGCCAGGTTTGTGAACAAAATAATATTATAACACCCACAAAATCTGGGCTCTTTTTACAAGGCTGCAGGCCTGGCTGAAATACTCAGGCATCAATAGATTTTGTCTGTCAGGCTAGGATGGACACCAGACAAGCCTTCATGTGTTTGTAAGTGTCCAGTAAATGAGGAAAAGAATTTTTAAAGAATTTTGAAAACAGCAAAAAATAATAAATATCCCGCCCCAGCATCATGAACATTGATAAATGCCCCGGCAGGAAGTGGTTAATACTGGTGTATGTCATGTGATCACTCTATTTAACCGTGTTCATTTTCAGTTAAACTTGGGGTAGCAAGAAATAGGGTTAAAAATGGGGTTCTTTTTGAAAACTGGTAAAGAGCTCTGCTCATTAAGTCTGCGGTAAGTTTTGTGGTTTTTCAGCTCGGATAGCAAGGCCGGCTATTCAGTTAAAACAGGGATCTTCTGGGGAATCACACTCTGTGATCAGTTTTGTGGAGCATAATCGCCAAGGCCAGATGAGTTCCTTGTGCTTGGCGATCATATCGCATTAATAGGCTGCCCCGCCCTAATCCCTAACACTATACTAAATAGCTTTTAATCGCCACTGATTGATACAAGTGAGTTCTTTGCACCTGGACTCAGCACTTCGTAGGCCTATTCTATACCTGAATGTATTAGTTTTCAGGCGTCATGCAGCCCATGTGTATTTCAGGATAGAGACATTTTATTTAAGGCATCGCAAATCGCTGCTGAACAATCAAGCCCTTTACGAACTGGCAGAACCGCAGATGGAATATAACATGCAAGCTTATAATGTGCCCGATCTTCCGCATATTGTGAATATTTTTGCTACAAGCTCTTACATTAGCCAAGCCACTGAACCACAGAATCGAACCTAAAATCATATAACATGGCACTTTCCAACCGAACCGACCAACACTTTTAGGTTCGGATGTTCAGCTTTGATATGACATGGCATGGATAGCAAATGGAAATGCATGCAATTGCAAGAAACGTTGAGGCAAAAAAACAACAACATACAACGGAAACAGGATAACAAGTTATACTCGTGCTAGCTGGGGACTGTACATGCACACGTGCAAGTAAAAAATCAATGAATTTATCATGTAAAGTTACAATGTACATGTACACGTACATGTAGGTATGGCATTTTAGCAGCCTCACAATACTAAATTCTCACTACATTTGTGCTTATACATGTATATTCAGAAAACATTATGCATGCAAATCTCCAAGATGCACACCCTTACATTCTATACTTGGCCAATGAAGTTAAAAATGGACATTCAAAATGAATTTTGATTGGATGCTGATTGCAGTCAGACTCCCGCTCAATCGACGGCATCTCCAGGGGAAAATATATTTTTGGCCATTTGCATACAGGTACGGCCCCAATTTACACGTGACGTCTTCTTCATTCTTGCTGTTGGCTGAGACAATAATGAAAAGGATGTTCTAAGCTTGGGGACGGGGGATTGAGAGATTTCTAACCAGGAATTTGACATACACATGTAGACTGTAGATCAAAAAGTGCAATGTAAGATTTAATTTGAAGAAAGTGAGAATGAGTATTTCCTCAACTAAAAATACACTGAAAGCTGGCCAAAGCAAGCCGGTCGAGGTGATCACCACCCGCTGCAATATCAGTTCATGTCAGCGTCTGCCCCTGTGCACCTTTTTACTGATCCAGCCCATGCACATGCAGAAAAGCTTGCCTTCGATATCCTTTATTAGGTAATATGTGAATTTACCCAACAGGACTCTGCGGTTTGTTGCACACCTTTTCTCCACCGTTGAAGCATGGTTAAAATGGGTGATTGTTTGTTTGGACTGTGGATGGACCAGAGGAGGATTAAGGCTTGAATAAAAAAGGGTGGTGGGTTCGGTTGAAACACGGTTAAAATGGGGCGAATATTTTGGCTTTGAGCTATGCGGTTAAAATGGGGTTAAAATCAGGGCGGAATACATTTTAACCAAGGAATGACATTTAACCTTATTTTAACCGATCCAATTTCATAGTGTTTAGGGTATGTGTTTAATGTTTTGCTCACAGTTAGAGTGTTTTCATGTAAACTTTGATGTTTTCCCTATATACATGTAGCAATATGGAAAACTCAAGAATTCAAAGATTGGCATCAATTGACACGTCCATCAGGAATCACGCGAAGGAAAAGGAAGCGACTTAATACTAGCCCGTGAAACCTGGTGCGCTGCTTTTTTTCAGTAGCTGGGGTGACCAATGATTCATGAAGAGGAGACAATCCAATACACCATTTGAGACATTTCAAAAACGGAATCCATTACGTCGCTTCGACAGCTTAGTTGGTAGTGATTTGAACTACAGATCCATAGTCCCTGGTTCGAATCCGACCCATTTGTGCTATTCATTTTCCAATTTTATCATTGTGTTTGGGATTTCCTTTTTCAATTGATGCAGAAACAGAGTCCAAGCATGAACCCTCTAAGCGTCTTGAGAAAAATAGCAGACCAGGTTTCACGGGTTGGTATCTAGTCACTTCCGAAGGAAAAGAAGGACGAATATGGTGGCGGTCCCACTATGCCTCATGGCTTTATACCAAATGCACTGCCGTTGATCAAGTTTTTAGGGAATTGAATCATAAAAATGGGTAGGTTGAGTGCAGTGCACTAAGAAAATAGACAGAAAGGCATCCTGAGCATGCCCGTCCAATCGGAATGTAGGGCATCTGTGGTTCATGCACAGAGGGAGAGAAACTCTCACGCAGAATGCCAGGTGTTGAGTGTTGTTTGGAGAAACGAAGAGGTCAATGTGAGACTGCTCTATCATCTTGAGGAGAGTTCGTCTGCCACTACGTTGTCGGACCCTGACATGTGGATTGTCTGCAGGTTAACTGCCCTTGCCCTTTCCGATGATGTGGCTTTGATGGCAGTGCGAAAGAAGAGGCAAGAAAGCTGCAAGACTTACTCATAGATGGATATGGCATTATCATCCAGAGCCCCTAGCATGACTATAGTGAGGTCTGGATGGAAAGGAGACTCTCTTCTCACCTCCACGGAATCGACCTCGATAAGGGAGAAAGAAATGAAATAGGTCAGAGACCATGACTTCATGTAACCTAAACAAAGTTGGTTTCAGTCTTTATTGAGAAAAGAATTCCTAATGGAAGGCTTGCTAAGTCGGATGCATGTTGTCTTTAGTGGCAGTGTGTAACTCCAAAACATGTGGAAGGGTGTTGAAGACATTCATGTCAAATTGAAAGTAAGCAATGTCCCGTACCCAACAAGGCCGCTAGTGCCCCAGCGGCAACAGAAGACTTTGATCGTTTCCACGCATTTACGAAAGCATTTATTTCAGAAACGGACAGGACCTGAGTACCCCCTACGTTTCAGCCACAATGCAGCTGGGCATTATTTGACGGACCTCATAACAGTCACAGTGAACAGACTTTGGACACGCCAACTTTAAAGTAAACACACACCAGACAGTGTGCGGGGCATGGCAGGGCGGCAGAGCAGAATCTGTGGTCACATACAGAAAATGGTCGTTCTGTGGATCACAGGGTTGTACATGGTGAGCCGCAGTGGGAATAGATTCACAAATTTCTTCCGGAGGGCCCCTTGGGGAAACTCTGGATAACAGGGTGCCAAGGGGCATGTAAAAATGCCAATGGCTTGAAGATTATTAGGTTCGGATGCCAGAGGATTCAGACTGGAGTGACGCAGCGATGGTTAAGCATAATGAAGGGAAGAGCTAAAAATGATGGGAAGAATGACTGGCAAATACTATTTGCTCATTCCTGTCTGGGTGCTCGGTGACGTAGTCTCAAAAGCCAGTAGACTGAGGCCTGTAGTGGTCATTAGGGATTACCAGGTAAGGTGTGGACTCACTTCCCTGTGGTCTGGGCAGGCCTACCGGTGACAGCAAGAGCCACCCCCAGAAGTCTGTGACAGAGACTCGGAATTGGGTTCGCATATCGATGGCGTATTCATCGGAGCAGCGATCGGGTCAGTTGGCCCAGAAAGTGCTACTGTCTGGATTATGTCTGGATGCCCAAGCCGTAGACGTTGGACGACAGGAGGTATATGACACGTGACAGCCACCTGGATACTTGGGGAGGTGGCTCATGTTCATCTGATGGACTATCATAATACATGTACTGTCAAAGACAAACAGTCAAAGAAGAGCTTTGATAACACAAGGTCAATTTTGGGTCCCAAGTCTTTGTTTTTTGTTTTCCATAACTGATAACACAACGTAACTTTTATAATAAGATAATTTGTAAAGTTCCAAGTTCCACTGTCGAGGTGATGAGCGATGAAAATCAGGGCTCATTGATGGATAGGAAGACTGACATCTACGGCACAGAAGTAAGGTCTTTGAATTTCAGGCTTTTCATTGTGAAAGACTGCAATAAGTGGAAATGCTTGCGGTAGCACCATGCGAAGGAATATATCTCTTGTATGTGTGGTTCTGAAAAGAACCAGGAGTATACTCAACTTTTTGGACTGCATGCTCAGTCTGTCGTCAGGAGATGAGGTCTTGATGATCGGAGCAGTGCCTCTTCTTGGGTTTCGAAGAACTTGATGTAGGAGGAGCACTTGTGCTTGCCTTTCCCAGTGGTGGGTGACCCAATAGCAGAGGTGTGCAGAAGGGCCGCAGAAGGTGGAACGCCCGGGGAATGTTCCAAGTCGAGGTCAGCAGGAACTTACAGAATTCTGGGCAGAGGACCAGAGAAGTGAGCTTTAGGTTGTGTTTTTATAAGTCTGTCCAGTCTATAAGTCAAGGCCGTAAGGAGGTTTCACTAAGCGTCCTGAACAGTCACGACATCAGTCGGTTGAGCACATGGTGTCTTGGACGAAGATGGAGAGGGTGTTTATGATGAGTTAGACTGTGAAGACTTGGGAGTCGGAGGAGTTGGAAGTGTCTGCTCCGTCACATCAGAAGAAGATGGAGAAAGCGGTGCTGGAAGCTGTGATAGAGGGGTTGGGGTTGGGTTGGGTGTGTTTACCAGGGCTGAGCGGTTGCGACGGACTGTGCCACAATTGGTTTCAATGATGTAGGATTGTGGCTGTGGTGTCTGGCTTATGACTGTTCCATGGCGGTCTTGATCTCTGATCCACACAGTGTCACCTGGCTGTAGTTTGGGCAACTCTCTCGCTCAGTGTCAGAAATTGAAGTTGTGTTGTTGGTTGTCGCGGTAGATTTCTTCCTTCTGTTGGACTTTCTGGTGGAGCTCAGGCTGGGCCTTTGGAAGGAGATTGATGGAAGTATTGGCAGTTGAGTGCGAAGCTTTCTACCCATCAATAACTCACTTGGTGAATTATGAATTTGTAGGTCTTAACAAATTGTTGGAATGAGTGAGTGCTGAACTGTGGACCATTTTAAGATACCACCAGGTCCGATATCCCGCGCACTGCGAAGACTTCCTTCAGAGCTCGGATCACAGTTTCGGCAGATTGGTCATTTCAGAGAGACTTAATCTCTATCTAGCGCGAGTAGTAGTCCACCACAATAAGGAAGCTTTTCCCTTGGTACTCAAACAAATCCATGCCCAGTCTTTGCCAAGGACGGGATGGAAACGATGCTGCCATGAGAAGCTCTCGTTGTTCTGGTCGGTGTTTAGTGCAGGTAGAACACTTGGTATCCTCACTTGGTGTCCTCAATGCTTTTGGAGATACCTGGCCACCAAAAAGATGTACATGCTCTGGCTCGGCATTTGGTGATTCCCAGATGACCTTGACGGATGCAGTCAAGCGTCTCCAATCTCATGGCTCTGGGGATGAAGATGCGATAATCATATAGAAGAAGAATGTCGACTATTGCGAGATGGCTCCTGCTTTCCCAGTACTGGTGGAGTAATGGTGAGTGCGGCACGAATGAGGGCCCCCCGTTTAGGCAGTAGTCCTTGATTTGTGCACATTCTTCATTGGCTGTTTGGGCTTCAGCAATGTCGATTAGGCATTGTGTACTTGCAGGGAGTGTAGTCATCATGTGCATAGCAAAACTTTCGACTTCGTTGATCAGTATGGAGTCGGTTTCATCTGGTTTTCGACAGGGGCACAGGACAATGCGTCAGCCAAAGTCTGGTGCTTGCCTGGTACATACTGGACCGACGGGCCAAATCGCATCGACGTAGTCGGAAACGAAGTATGTGTGGGGGCATTTTGGACAGTTCCTTTGTCTGCAAGAGGGACATAAGTGGCTTGTGGTCTATCTCACAGGTGAAGTGTAGCCCCAGTGTGTAGTCAGAGAATTTTTCGCGCGCCCATGTTGCGGCTTCTCATTGACTGCGTTTCATGTCTCTGTTTTGCTGAGAGAGCGTGAGGCGTAGCAAATTGGAAAGTGTTCTCCATCATCTTGTTTTTGGAGCAAGACAGACCTGATACCAAATGACGATGCATCAGTGGTGATGAAGGTGGGACGTTTGGGGTCATAGTGAGCGAGTACTTCAGGTGAAATAAGCATGGTTTTCACCTGTTGGAAGGATCTCTGCTGTGCCTCACCCCAGTACCATGCTGTGTCTTTTCGGAGCAGCTGGCGTAGTGGATCATTGATCTCTGCCATCCGGGGAACGAATTTCCCAAGTTGGTTAACCATTCCCATAAATCGCTGCAGTTCAGTGATGTTCGATGGGACTGGAAATCCTGCGATGGCTGTAGTCTTGTGTTGGTCAGCATGCTGGCCAACTGCGTCATTCACATGACCCAAGAACTTGATAGTGCCTTTGGAGAATTCGCATTTCTCATTGAGGGTTAGGCCAGCTTTCTGAGGGCACTTTAAGACTGCCCGTACACACTGGTCATGTTCAGCTTGGTTGGCGCAATGGACAAGGACGTCATCCATATGGCAGATGACACCGTCAAGGTCAACGAGGATGCTTGACATAGTTCGCTGGAAAATCTCTGGTGCGGAACTGATGCCAAAAGGTAGCCGGTTGAAGCAGTACTGGCCTGAGGGTGTGATGAATGTGGTCAGCAGCTTTGATTCCTTGTCGAGTGGCAGTTGCCAAAATCCACTTTTGGCGTCGAGTTTTGAGAAGATTCGACTCTGGCCAAAATTAGCGAGACTTTCATTGACTGAGGCCGTGGGATGAATCTCACGTTGAACGCATTTGTTCAGCTGGGTCAGGTCACCACAGATGCAGTATGATCCATTTCATTTAGGAACAGTTACCATAGATGAGCACCAAGTTGTTGGCACTCTGACTGGAGAAATGACTCCTTGTTGAAGCATGAAATGTATCTCCTTTTCCACCTGTGGCAGTAGGGGTGGGGCACTTTACGCGGTGTGTACAAGCATACCGGCTTAGCATCAGGACACAAGGTGATGTTATTTGGCGTTGAAAGTTTTCCCAGGCCAGGGAACTCTGCTCGGAAGTTGGGAAGTGATTTCTGTTTCACCTCATTGACCCTTGCTACAAATCCAAAATCTACGCATGCTCGTTTACTGAGTAGCGAACATCGCTGGTTCCGAATAACATAAAGTCGATCAGTGATTTCCTTCTGGCCATGCTGCATGGTTGCGGTCGGCATACCAGTCACGGGAAGTGGGATACCACCTGGACCACGGAGGGACTGATTTGTCTTTTTGAGTTTTACTCCGCTGAGCCATGGTTCTGTGTCACTGATGACGGACACTGTCGCCCCAGTGTTGAGCTTAAAACGGGTACGGTGTCCATTTACGGAGATGTGTGTGCTCCAGTAGTTGACAATTTCACCAAGGAAGGGAATGTCATCATCGGGTGTGTCTTGCACTTCATGGACCTTTGTAGTGCTGCGTTTAGGGGCAGGGGCACTGCGACAAACAGTCTTGAAGTGGCCTTTTTTCTGGCAGTTGTCACATACTGCATCCTTTGCAGGGCATTGCAGGCGTGAATGACGAGTTCTGCCACACCATTTGCATGTCCCGGAGGCTGGATCTTGTTTTGGCTGTAGGGGCTGGCTTTTTGGCTTTTGGTTGTCGGATGCAGCTTTGCGTTTGGTGACCTGGTCAACGTTTACGGGCTTCATGTCACCCCTAACAATGCCACAAATGTCCTTTCGTGCCTCGGCCTGGCGGCATAGCTGGACCGCTTTATCAAGTGTGAGGTCCACTTTTGACTGCAGGTGGTCAATTTGTCATCCACCACCCCAACAACTATTCTGTCTCTGATGAGGCGATCTTTTAGCTCAAGATATTGACAGTTGTCAGCCAATCTGTACAGATCTTGTATGAAAGCATCAATGGGCTCGCCTGGCTTTTGTGTGCGTTTGTTGAAGCGAGCTCTTTCCACTATCACATTTCGCCTGCCTTCATAATGTTCGTTCAGAGTCTTTTTGACGTGATCATACGTTGCTGTTTCCTCATTGATTTTGAGGGTAATCAGGATATCGTCAGCACAATCCCCCATGGAATATGGCAGTGTGCTCACCTGTTCCTGGTCTAGCTTTGTGTTGAGGCCGGAGGCGATCCAATATCGTTCAAAACGCTTGATCCATTTTCGCCACAATTCACATTGGGTTGGCCTGTTGCTGCCATCAAACTTCCCTGGCAGGGGGAGCTGGGTCATAAGTTGAGTAGCCATGCTGTGGGTCTGTGTTTAGACCGCTGCCACCATGTAATATTGGGTTTTATCAATGCTATTACATGTAGTTGATAAGGCATAATCCTACAATCTATCTGATCAATGTTGAACAGCAGCTGGTGGTCTTCAGAGTCCTCTGGGTAATGGCAGTCGAAGGGCGTAGTGTACTTTACAATGACTGTCTGGTATCTTGACAGCGACCACCTAAAGTCAACAGGCTGAGGCCTATTATCGGTAGGGTAAACATGGGCTGGGATGAATCTCATGGTACCAATGGTAATAACCTACAGGATGCACATACAAGAAAAACTGAAGGACAGAACACAAACTATACATGAAAAGAAGTCTCTTACCAACATAAAATCAAGGTAATACTTTATTCAGAAAGGAATAATGGATGATCAAATTGACAAAGAACTGTGCAGAGAAAATGGAAACTTGATCAATCCAAGATGCCTAAAAGACACAGCCATTACATTACGAGAAAAGAAGGAGGAACATGGCGGCGAGGCCGCATTGCACTGTGGGCAGTAAGGATGCACCTCGGATGATCAAATCTTTTCAGCAAATAATAATAATAGGCATATAGGAAATTTACATTTGTAGCGACTGGGTAGGTAGAGTGCCGTAGACGAAGTTGGCAAACAAAACGAACTTTGTGGTAACTCATTTTTTGAAAAGAATCCTAACTTGTCAAATTTGAGAAAAGGAAAAAATTAAAGAACAAACCACCAGTTTAGCCAAGGGCATGTGTGAAACCTAGAATCTTCTGCATGAGTAACTGGCCTTCAAACTTTACTGATTGGATCAAGAAAATAATTTCACAGTTGAATTTGATCAGAGTTGAATCCCAAATTCCATCAGCAGGGCGTAGCGTACGTATTGGCGTATTTTACCCAATGGAAATCGAGAATACGAAAATAACTTAGCGTAAAAAATGCATTCATTTTGGCCCTCAATACTTTAAAAACACTACGTTTTTTTATGGTAGGACATCAAATATGTTGCAAGCAGAGATGCCACTAGCCTATGCCACAAAAATCTGAAAATCAACATATCCACAGGGCTTCGCACGGTGTCAGTTTTATACGTATTAATGCATGGGTCTGCGTGCATGTAATGTACACAACGTGCATCTTCATCGTGTAGTCACCTATAAAAATAAAAAAGTTCTTTCTTGATCATCGCTGGTCGATCACAGAAATGAGTTGCAGCCTCCATGTAGGCCAGCCTGCTGTTTTTTACTCAAAAAGATACATACTTTTTTTTTTTAGTTTGCCCGATCAGGCAGGCCATGTCATAAATTTGCTTGATCAAATTGGATCAACACTTGCCAAAGATTAATTTAAATAAGGCCTACTGCATACATGTACATCATGTAGTCTTTTATTAGGCCAAAAAAATACATGTTAATGTAATGTTGTGCTGTGCATGCCTCTCAAAAATTGGATCGGTAGGTTGGAGCATTTTTTTATTTGGGGTAAATTTTGTGCTGATTGAATGGCATCAGTAGGGTAGAAAGCTTTCAAAAGTATCTCAAAAAGTGAAAAACACCTGTTTTAATCTCTGTAAAAATCATAGCAATTCTTAAAAAAATTATGAACAATTCAGGCAATCACGATGGCAAACTGGCCAACAATGTCCGTGTATCGCGTGGTAAGCAATACACCCTTGTGTACAAAATATGCGCCTGGTTGAAAAAATTTCCTCGTAAATTTGTTTCATTTTCGGATTTTGAATTTTTTTATTGGCCTAGGCCTATTTTGTTTTATTTTCTTTTTCAATTTATATATAATTCTCTTTGTGCATGTTTCCTGTTTTACAGCTAACATGCAACACAGCATACTGGGTCGTCATAATAACAGCAAAGAACACCAGATGAGTATGGGCCTTGAGACGAGACAAGCTTCTTTACTGTCTTTTGCTACCAGAACATGCTGCTTCATTGTCTGTGTCAGAGATGAACTTCTTCAGGACTGTGCTTTTTGGGGCACAAAAAGAAATGGCGAATTCATCCATCAACAGTCTTCTTGAGCTGATAAGACTTAATGGGGGAGGATGTGACTTGAAGGATGTATGTGATACAACGGTGAAAGAAGTTCAGAAAACCCTCGTGAAAATAATAGAAACTGATATCTTGTGTTCTCTGAAACAATTTTAGGTGTATGGCATTATAGCAAATGAGAGTACAGACATTGCGGTCCATAAGAAACTCGTTCTGTACATAAGATATGTGAGAAATGGCAAAATGGAAACCAATATGCTATGCAATGTTAGGATTGCAGATGGAACAGCAGATCTGAGACTATTGTATCTGAAGTCAAGCAAAAAATTCAAAGTCTTGGCCTGAACCTAAAGCAGCTTGTGGCTTAGGTAGTGATGGTGCAAGTGTCATGACAGGTATTCACAAGAGTATTTGAGTGAAACTTCATGACCTCGCACCTGCCCTTGTACATGTGCTCTGCTTGGCACATAGGCTTGCTTTGGCTTACATGCTGCTAAGAAGTTTGAGTTCGTCAAAGTATTCAGGAGTAACATAAATACTCTGTATTATCACTTTGCTTCATCAGCCGTATGACAAGCAAAACTAGCGGCAATCCAAAAGGTGCTTGGCAAGCTGAACCTCAAATTGAAGGAGCCAATAAATGTCAGATGGCTTTCAATGTTCATTGCAGTGAATGTGATTCACAAATGTTACAAGTCTATCATGGTCACCCTTAGTGATGATGCTGTCCGTAACCAAAATGCAACAGCCTCTTGTCTGCAGAAATTCAGGAAAACGTACAAATTTTGTGCAACATTGGCCTTCTTATGTGACATATTAGATGTGGTAGGAGACTTGTGTAGGTTCATGCAAAGTCGAGAACTGCTGTGTGTTGACTTGCTGCCCAAAATGCAGGCTTGCCTAAGTTCTGTTGAAGAGTTTAAGGAAACCCCAGGCCCTAAACTGAAGCCGTTTCTTAACAGAATTAAGATTCAGAATGGAGGCAATGAGTCTGGGGATGCTGTATGTAGCCCACAAGTGGCAGTCTTGTTGGATGCAAATAATGCAAATGGTGTTGAGTTGGTCTACAACAGGAAACAGCTTATAGAAGTTTATTCATTAAGATCAAAGTATGTGGAGGAAATAATCAAACTTGTGCATAGATGACACAATACATGCCACAAATGAAACATCCTCTGTGTTGAAGGCACTGGCATTACTCACTGACCCATGCATGTTTAATGCGTCAACTCCACACAATGTGAAGGACAGCTTGGAAGTTGTTGGCATCATCAATTTTAGCTGTTTATTGGACCGTGATGTACTTAAGCAAGACTTTTCCAGGGCAAAGGGAATGATGAAAGGTGCCGGTATTCTGAGTTCTGTGCAGTTCATTCAACAGATACTATTTCTTTGCAAAATTGTTTTGACGATTCCTCTCACTTCCATTGACTGTGAATGAGGATTTAGCTGCCAAAACAGAGTAAAATTAAAGCTACATGTGAGTAGCAGTCTCTCAGCTGAGTCCATAGAGATGCTAATGAAACTTAGCAGCACAGTGGATCAGGACCGTATAACCTCACATTCCCTTTGCACAGAGCCAACCAAAACTGGAAGGCAGAAAAGAACAGGTTTCTCAAGCCGTGTTTTAAGCCCCGTACTCAATCTCAGACTGGTTCACCATCCAAGGGATTTATGCCAGAAGAATTGCAGCAGGAAGTTGGTCCTTCAAGTTCCTAAGAGAGCTGGTCTAGTAAATTGTAATAAGTTTCAGTCATGAAGTACACTTGTACTTGAGCAGGAATTTTGTAGTCCTTTACTACGGAACTGGTCAAGGGAACTCATATAAAGTTGCAGTCATTAAGTTGTACACCAGCAAACTAAATAAAGAAGAATTAGAAACTGTATGTTAAAGAGGGATTACTCGAAAATCTGATGTAATACCATTGCTTCCCATTTCATTTCAGGTTTTAATTTCCATTAGATTTGTTATTATTGGTACCATTTACATGTATAACAATACATGTTGTTCAAATACACACCTTAAGCATCAATGATCACCATCATCCATACTTAAAATGCAAAGCCTACAAGATATAATGTACATGTAAGTGTATGGTAGTATGGTTGCAAAGCTAAACCACTTCGTGCCGGGGGCTCCGGTAACGGAGCCATAGGCCTTATATTTGGGGCCGGGGACTCCGAGATCGGAACTTTACTATAAAAAAAAAAAAAGTTGCTGGCCGTTTCTTAAAAAAGTTTGGGGCTGTCAGTTAAAAAGTTTAGGCCATCATCGGCCGGTGAATTGTGACTTTTTCATAGCCAGGGTGACCGAACTTCTTTTATAGCCCGGGTGTCCGAACTTATTTTATAGCCGGGGTGACCGAACTTATCAAAGCCTTGAATAAAAGTACGAGCTCCTGAGAGCTGCTGGGCCCTGCCAATCAATCCCTGTATTCTTTCAGCGCAGAGCGCTGCAATTAGCGGAGGTAATCCGTGTATTTTTAGCAGTGCGTATTCGTTCGCGCGGCCGGGCGCTTGCAGGGGATTATCGCTGCACTGCACCGAAGACAAAGCGCGGGCTGTGCGGGCTCATTATGCACCTGCGCCCCATGAATGACCCGGCCCGGGCGCTGCTGGCCCTTGCCACGTTGACTGACAGGGCACGGCCCTCGCTGCTTGAGAATAAAAACGCCGTGCAGTGTTCGCGTGCATTCATATTGGGTATCGTGTTATTTAGAGTACAGACAACATGGCTGAAGTTATATCCAGAGAGTCCAGTTCTTCCAGCGAAAGCGAGTTTTATCTGAGTTCAGACGAAGTTTCTTCGTCTTTTTCATCACCGCTGTCACCTGCTCAAGTACAGTCAAGTACAGAAATTGATGTACCCTTGGCGGTATATGCCAAGCGCAAGAGACAGTCCCGTACACAGACCGCCGCGTCGACCAGCAGCAGTGCCGCACCGTTCCAGTGGACAGATGAAGACAGTACACCACTGAAGTACGGCTTCACCGGTAATGGTGGTGCCGTCGACCCCCGCCTGCATCGCAGCTCAACCTGCAGTGAAGCCTTTGAACTGTTTTTTGACGACGTTCTCTACAAGAAGATAGTGCAAGAGAGCAGCTGGTATGCCGTGCAGAGGCCCGCTACGACATCGGCGCACATGCGATCATGGACTGATCTGAACACTAGAGAAATGAAGGTCTTTCTGGGCCTTTGCATAATGACGGGAATTGCGAAGCACCCCACCCTTCATAGCTTCTGGTCCACCGACCCACTACTGAAGATGAGCCTATTCCCGTCCGTCATGCCCCGAGATGGCTTCCTTGCCATCCTGCAGTCCCTGCACTTCAACGATAACACCGCCATGCCAGATGACTGCACCGACCGCCTCTTCAAAGTGCGCCCAGTCGTCGACCATCTTGCTCAGAAGTTGGCCACTGTCTACGTTCCTCAATGGGACATTTCTGTCAACGACTCCCTGCTGAAGTTTTACGGGCGTCTCCGCTTCGCTACCTACAACCCCAGAAAGAGGGCCCGCTTCGGCATCAAGATGTACAAGTTGTGCCAGAGCACCGGGAGTGCCGCCGGGTACTGCTACAACTTCAAAATCTACAACGGCCAAAGTAGAGGAGACCTCCCAGCAACTACACAAGTGGTGATGGACCTGGTGAACGACCTAAGTGGTAAGGGCTACAACCTTGCCCTCGACCGGGCCTTCAGCAGTCCCGATTTGTTTCGACGACTTCACAACCAGAAGTTCAACGTCGTCGGCACCGTCATGGGGAACAGAAAAGGGATGCCGAAAGACCTGCAGTTCGTCAAGCTGAAGCGGGGCGAAACAGCGTCCCGGTTGGCCGACCTGGGTGTCAGCGGTTCTCTCCTGGCCATGGTGTGGCAAGACAAGCGCAACATCCGTATGCTCTCCACCATGCATACGGCAGACATCCGTGGCACCGGCAAGCAAGACAGGACAGGGCAGGAAAAGCAGAAACCGACCTGTGTCATCGAGTACAACGCCCTGATGGGGGCGTTGACAAGAGCAACCAACTAGCGGCAAATCATCGAGCAACTCGTAAGTCCCTCAAGTGGTACAAGAAGCTCTTCTTCTACCTGCTCGACTTGACGCTGGTGAACACCTACGCCGTGTACCTGGCCGTTGGTCACCGCCTCTCCTTCCTCGACTACCGCTTGGGTCTTGTCCGTGAGCTGCTGTTCGACGAGCCCTTGCCCGAGTACCGCCCTCAGCACGATACTCCACCAGTCAGCAACTCCCGCTTTGTTGGCCGACACTTCCCTGTGGACTTTGAGAGGACCAGCTATGGCGACTTCCGCTACAGGCGGTGTGTCCTCTGCGCTTCCCGTGGTCTGCGAAAGAAGACGCACTTCGAGTGCGACACGTGCCACCAGCCCCTCTGCGTCGCCCCCTGCTTCAAGGAGTACCACACTGTCCACTAATTGATACTTTGAACGTTTATTTTCATGGACATTTTCATTGACATTATATTTTGTGTTTTTCATGTGTGTTTTGACTTGATGCCCCACTTATCTAGAGTAAAACAATATGTCATTTCTGGTGGTTTTACTAGGTGGTCATAGTTTCAACCTTTGAAAAAGATGACAAAAAAAACAAAGTTTCTGGAACGTACTGCTTTGAGGATGTAGTATTTTCATCTCTTGAAAAAGTGGCACATTTCCTTGTAATGGTTTTACTAGGTGGTCATGTTTTCAGCCTGTGAAAAAAATGACAAAAAAGACAAAGTTTCTGGAACGTACTGCTTTGAGGATGTAGTATTTTCATCTCTTGAAAAAGTGGCACATTTCCTTGTAATGGTTTTACTAGGTGGTCATGTTTTCAGCCTTTGAAAAAAATGACGAAAAAGACAAAGTTTCTGGAACGTACTGCTTTGAGGATGTAGTATTTTCATCTCTTGAAAAAGTGGCACATTTCCTTGTAATGGTTTTACTAGGTCATGTTTTCAACCTTTGAAAAGAATGACAAAAAAAGACAAAGTTTCTGGAAAGTACTTTTTATTCCTTAAACCGGTGTTTGATTTTTATTCGATTAGAAAGAGTTTTACTTTTATGAGTTCGACTACTTCAATGAGAAAAGAAAACACAAGAGAAATGACAAGAAGAAAATAAGAGAAAAAGAAGTTCTCTCCAAATATTTGTCTGTGTGTATTTCTATGTGTACTTTATTTTATTGGTTTCTAAATTTTACTTGAAATGGTTTGGGAAATAAAGTTTGGGAAGGGAAATATCTTACACTATAGGAGGGAAAATGAACAAGTTGGGAGATAAAATATGAGAGTGGTTTGGGGGGGATATAAGTTTGGTAGATGGGAAAATATATAACAGAAAATAACCCCAATAGCTTCAAAAAATAGCGAAAGTTACACGCAGCAGCGCCACGAAAAAGACACACTTTTAGACCCCTTTTTTACAGCATGAATTCATTTGTCCGTCATTGCCCGCACTCACTGAACAGTTGACAAAGCCCAGTGCACGTGCACAGCTTCCCATTCACTCAAGCCCAGTGCACGTGCACAGCTTCCCATTCACTCACTGCATATTACACGCTGAGGTCTTGACCATCAATCGCTCCGCATAGCAACACGGCAGCATAGCAACGCACTGGGCCAAGGCCCGGAACAAACGAGCCCTTATATAACGCACACAATGGGGGCTCTACACAGAGCTGGCGGCGTGGCCGCAAAACCGAAGGGTCAATGGAGGTTGCTTGTGAGGGCTAGACTCGCCACGGGACACCCATTTTATGGGGTTTAGGCGTTCAGAAAAAAAAGATATGAATTTTTGAAGATTTTTGAAAAACGAAAATATGAAAAAACCGCCAGGCAGCGCATATAACGGTTAAAAAAAAGCACCCGGCAGCAAGTGGTTAAAGATAAAATGTATGCATTATGTACACTGCTGTATCCATGTTGAAGGCCAGTAACGGTAGTACTGGCGTAAGCAGACACATACATGTACCTGCATACTGTATTTCTGTTAATTTTATGCAGCAGCAGCTAACAGTTTGTATGCATGAGAAATAAAATTGAAAGTCAGACGTCGACAACAAAGTCTGTGCCTTGCAATTTCAACTTCCGTCCTGGGTCTGCAGATAGGGACACAAGCACTACACAACTTGTTTTATGTTTAAGATGACAATGTAAACCAAATCTCATGTACTGAGTTTGATTTCATAATCATTTACTAGAAGACAAAAAAATACTCCTTGCTTTCACTCCAGGAAGTGAAATACTTCCAGATTTCTTACCTCAGGAGTTGCAAATACTCCTTTCTACAAAAGAAGTGAGTATAAAACTCCATTGCAAAAAAAGTTAATGAAAGCCTTGATCAGTATGTTAAATACACAACACATCTATGATCGAAGTTGCAGCCATATTACATGTATATTGCAACTGATGCTGGTACCGTAAGTTAGCTTCTAACCCGACTGGATGACTTCAATTACCTGTTGGAGTGTACTATGCATTCTCTGCCTCACTTCTGTAATCTTGTCAAGAGTGTCACTGTAGTTGACCACTAAATCATCTAACTCCTGACGTACCGTCATGTCCATTTCTCTCAACTGATTCCTCTGAAATATACCAGAAGTACTGAAATACATGTAGACAGAATACATATTTTAAAAAGCTTAAGACTTCATTTAAAATACATCAGAAAAAGCTTAAGGATTCAATTTAAAGGTACAAGTACATTAAATTGACAAAAAGGGTTCGTGTCAGTACCTTAAACCACATGAACAAATTCTTTAACAGAAAATACAATGTATCTGTGCATCTCTTAAGCAATTTCAAACAAAACATTTTCATTCCTAATTGGCATTTCGTTTGCTCTGAGAGGAAGGAGTGTAAATGGTTATATAACCAAGGGACAAGTGAAAGATTTCCTGCACAAATAAATACACACACTGTGTTCCTACCATTGATTGGGTGCGCCAGTGTGCTGAACAACTGCTGATAGCATGCCCAACACTCACTCCACTTTGTTTTCCGGAAAACTGTATCATCAGATTTAAACATTTTGATAGTTTTTGAGTCACCTTAAGGAACACTTGGCAGGATGCAGAACGCTTTCCAAACAGACCAATCGCCAGTGCTAAAAATTGCTCTAATTACACGTAAAATGAGTGCTAAGTACCCTGGTTCTGCAATGATGCAGTCAGACATTACCATACCATAACTGAGTGATAATGTGGCTGGCAAACAGTGTACACATTGTTAAGTTTGCATCCTTCTGCATAGTATGCCCATGAGAAGTCAAAACATATTAAATATGATACTTAAACTTTTCCATTTTGATCGATGATTTTTTCCAGTTTCGTTGATAAGCTTCTTTTTGGGGGGCTTCTTTAGAATCTTCTCTTTACAAAGGCCCGTTCACTTTATAAAGATTTTTTTATACTGCACTTTGGTAACTTATATGTCTGTGTAACAACAATGCATACCCATTGATGTTATACCACACAAAGATCTTCATGTATAGATGGAATAAGATTATGTCATCAGGTGATTTATTTTTCATAAATACCTCAGTTTCTCTATTCCTGTTGGTTC
Organism: Acanthaster planci; assembly: GCF_054643075.1. Classification (NCBI taxonomy): domain Eukaryota; kingdom Metazoa; phylum Echinodermata; class Asteroidea; order Valvatida; family Acanthasteridae; genus Acanthaster; species Acanthaster planci. The sequence continues at coordinate 10,562,010 of NC_141780.1, read as the reverse complement.
AAATGCTTCATGTAACTGTGTGTTCACATTACTTTGATAATGCATGCTGTGATTTGATACCCCCCCGGTGGGTCGCACATAGGGATCTTTAGTAATTTCTGACATACACTTCTTCCAGCATGTAAGGCAGCTGGGGAAGCCCAAATTTGTCCATGTAGACGACTTGATAGACTTTGCCATGTATACTACCAACAATTGAAAACATCTTCTGTAATACATGCATTAGTTCTAACTGGAAAATTTTTGAGGCTTGAGTGCTTTTCTAGTTACTGGGTCTTTGCCATTTCAAATAGTTTCTAACATGCTTGATAAAGACCAAATCAATCCTTTGGGATGGAAATCTACATGTATATCTGAGAGGTTGGGCATGCTTATGTAGAGTTCTTCAAGTTTTGATAAGTGTGACCTACTTCTAAGATTCCTAGGCATTTATTCTAGATTCACAGTCAGCATCCATCATTTCACACCTCCATCCGAGTGTTTAATGGCTTGATCATAAATTCCACATACAGCACATGTAGCCATTTAGATTTTCAACTCCACCTGGTAGATCCTGGGTTAGTTTCTACATCCACTACTAGCAAATTAAATTTATAATTACACTTTCAAGTCAAGGACTAAAACTTAATCAAATCACTTTTTTCGTGACTCAGACTCGACTTGGGTCACACTGGAAAATGAATTGGACTCAACCTTATACTGGTAGCTCAGACTCGAGCCATGGTGACTTGCGATTTGAGTCACGTATTTTCCAAGAAACCAAATTTACAAATTTGTGAGATGAGCGTAACATTCTTTCAATAATGGAACTCGACGCAGGGTTGTTGAAATCGCATGCAGGGTCCAGGGCCGAATGCACAAACACACACAAGTGTGTATTTGCCTGCAACTGGGGACCTCCTATTGTTCCTATTTGTTTGTACTTTTAACTTTTTTAGAAGACCACCCATATGTTTTGTACACAGTTGCCAATCAGCCACCCTCTATCAATCAGGGACCTTATTGTCCTCTATTGTTCAGGGTCCCCAACTGAATGCAGAAACTCACACACACACACTCACACACCAAGCTCTATGGTGTTGTAGCAGAAATTAGTTTACTTCCTGTATCTGCCGACTTAACTTACTTTTGTTGTTATACGAAGAAACTTCTAATGCGCATGCGAGCTCCTACATGTACGTCATGTTGTTGCTTTCATAATATTCAAGTTGGGCGCCTCTGCTGTGCACGCATTATGGTGCAAGCAGAAATCACACGTCGGTGCGTGTTTTGGGGGATTAGTTGTTCAGCGCGCTTTATCTAAGTCTTGGGTGTGCGAGTATACTCGTTTATGCTTAGTGCACTTTTAGGAGATATGAACTTTGGTCCTGGTTACAATGGGTAGATGGATTTTCACAGTTTAAGGCCACATTAAAGTACATTGATGAAAGAGGCAGGACCACTCTGGGGTGTATATGTATATTGCTCACTACTATATCTAACCATGACATTGATGATTAACTCAGTAACAAATAGAAATGAGAAGAAGTGTGTCTGTCGCGAGACAAACACTGAGCTGTTTTGGGGAACTCCTTCAATTCAATAAAAAAAAGAAGTTGGAATGGGGGAATCAAATAGTAGTCATCAACTCTATTGGTTGTAGCCAGCATTACCGGCGGATAGCATTTCTTTATCGGTGCATGTCGCATTTGACAAATGGGGCAAAAAGCAACACCTTGGACAACGGATGCACATATTTTAATTTAATATTTGATGGAAAACCGTAATGTACCGTTAATGCCATGTCACATGATGACGTTATTACGACGATTTTGTTCTCAGAAAGCTCTGAGTGTCGACCTAATATACATGTTCATTCAGTCATATCAATAAAAAGGAGTGGCTGTTGAAAAATACATACAAAACCTAAGGGGAAAATTAAAGATTCAAAAATTTAATTTACAAAAAATAGATACATCACGATGAAGTCAGAAAAATGGCATAATATTTTATCTGGGTTTTTGTTGCCTGTAACTGTAATGACAATTGAAGACTGCTAAATCACGAAAATGGTGCCTTGAACACACCCGTACAGAAAAAGTGCACCTTTCAATTCAAGGTTACATGATTTGCGTTTAGACTGAAACATTTTTATGAAATATTACTTGACATACTGACTCTTGGGCATATTCCAAACCGAATAAAAGACCAACGGCGTAGTGGCATTGTTAGAAGCACATTGTTTTGGAAGAGTTTTTCTCATCTGGAGTGAGTGTCAGAATTCTGCAGCAATAAACAGCCGAGAGCCGACAAAACGTGACAGAAAGCTTCACAGTGCCGTTTGTCAGCATACATAGACTCAGCAGAACCGGTCTATATTACAATACAATTGGTTTACTGAATTCTGACAACACGGCTGATTAGTAACTGAATAATATTGGTTTGTTATAAAATAAAATGGATACCATTTCAAAAAGGGGACATTCTGGGAGAACTTGTGCCATAAAGTATTGCTACAATAACAGCAAAAAACTCCAGATTTGGAAGAAGGAAACATGTGAAGCCCACTCACCACTTCTGCATAAACATTGTGCATGATTCATGCCTTACTTGGTTCACCAGTTTTCTGGACTGCCCAAAGATGTCAACGTTCACCGAGTAGTAGACAAAAGAAAGTACCAGATCAACTTTACCCTCCTATACCTTATCAACCTTTTTCTTGATGACCTTATCAACCCTTTTTCAAAAATCTCAAAAACCGCCCGATCAACTTTACCCTTGTATACCTACCCGACTCCCTCTTCCCGGGACTTCCCCCTTCCGAAAAAATGAAAAAGTTTCTCACCCCTCTATAAAATATTTGTTGCCTCATGAAAAGAAAAAACCTCAAGCCCCCTAAAATGGGAACTTGAGGCTTCAAGAAAAAGTTTAATTACTTATATATAAATATAAACATAAATAGAAATCCAAAAACCACATCGCAACATCGTCCTGTGTTATCAGGTTTTAATCGATTTAAAAAATCATTTTTATCTGACTTTGTCAAACAATGAACATATCATTACCTGCAGCTCACTATTGCCAACATACGAAACCAGATTGTACGCAATCCAAGCGAGCCAGCATTCATTCAGAAACCTACAGCACCAAACTTACCGTCAGCTCTTACAGGTATTCCAAGACAATGACATATCCTTTACAGCCACAGGTGCAAACGGCAACGTGTTACGAAAAGATCTCATTACAGCAATCAAAAATTACACTCAACCGGAAGCGATTGAAGAGTCAGACATTCAAAACGTCCGACGCTTTCAAGGTAACTACAGAAATTGGGAACTGAAGCCTAGTTTCTTTGCAGACGACTTAGTACACTTTTTGAGTTTCTTCCAAAATTACATCAAAAAGAAAGGCTGAGTCTAAAGAGACAGGAACGCACAAGTTGCAAACCGCGATCAAGGTTCAATTTAAAATAGAAAAGCCCGAAGCTGAAATCCAAGTCAGTGTTTTTGCGTTTTCGTGCAAAAATATCACGGTGTTTACCCAACGAGAGGTCAAAAAACGAGTTAAAACAACAAATAAAAAATAAATGGAAGACGTCGATGCACACAAACACGGGGTTCAGACTGGGTATGTTATAAAGTTGTCGCGTTTTATATTAATGTGGTGCGATATAATCCCACTGGCACCAGTAACATTCCTCTTCCAAAAGAATTGGTGGTTAAAACAGGGATCATCAAGGTTCAAAATAGAAAGCAGAAAATTGCAGAAAGAAATTGTTTTGAACACAGAATGTACCCCAAGGTTTTGTTCATGTAATAGAACTCACAGTGAAGTTTCATGTTTATTGTACACATTTTTTTACCCTCATTAAATGTGGTTGAGCAACAAAGCCATTACACAATTTCATAATTCACGTGTTCTATCCATACAGCTGTTGCCGAGGTCTTTGAAAATGACTACAAACACAGGAAATCTGGACCATTTAAAAAAGTCAAGGCAGCTTAAAGAAAGAATGATATGTGTAAAATTTCTGTACTAATTCACGATTGACATTTTCAATAAATCAACAAAACACTGAATTTTGCTTGCAGTCAAAGCTCCCTTGTTTCCTTGAAAATTAATGTCTCTAGGTTTTGTATTGTCATCATTGACAGTTTAAGACATTATTTAATTTATTCTCTTATTTAAGTGTACTTATTTCCAAGACTTTTAAGCCTCTCAAAACTTATTGTTCACTGGTAACTGTTGTCTAGAAACAATCTGTCATTGGTCTTAAGAGATTGGCAAAACTGAAGCTACCCAAGCGACATATGCGAAGTTGCAGTTGGAGTTGCAAAAAGGAGAAAAAATAGAGGTGCAAAACAAGTGAAACACCTTTAAGAAAATGGAAAGTCTTTTTAGAATGTTTTGAGTTCAGACAGGTTGATCCTATTGAGTGATTCGTTATTTAAAGTCTCCAAACAAACTGAAATCTTTTCACGAAACCGGTAAAGCGTACATGAATGTGGCTACTCTTCAACGCACGGGTAAGTTCCTATTCAATCACACGTGAACTTGACCTTCTAAATCTGAAACAGGCAGACGAGATCGGGCAATCTTTCTCACCAAAAAAATTTAACTTGATAGTGACAATATTAATAATTTGTAAATGCGAAAATTGTACTTTGAAGTTCGTTTTTTACACGCGGAAATGTCCCACGTGCATTAACATAGTGAAGTCACAGCAGCGGACGAATCATATCTTCTCGCTTGGTTTCAAGTTACAAAAACCTATTCAAACCGAATTGTCACTCGCGCCATTAATCATGATCGTTCGTGACTCTCACACTGCCCTGCCTCCCTTGAAACCAATTCCAGTGATGTACCAATATTAGAACAATCTCATGCCTTCAATGGGGCATACCCTGAGGTATCCTCAGGTAACTTCTGAGTCGACTTTCAAACGAGGTATATCCCTGCCCTTAGGTGTATATACCTCACTTACAATATCAGGCTGTGACCTTTTTCTGACAGCCTCTAGCTCAGCGAAGAGACGATCCTGCTCCCACTTGAGCCACTGAATTTCCATTCTGGAGCAGTTCAGGTCATCAAGGACAGAACCCTTGTCATCCTCTTTCTTAGAGGCGACCCCACTGCCCTTACTACTACTCACACTGCAGTTTTGTATTCGATTGTGCTAGTGCTCCTATGAGCGAGCAGCCAACAAATACCCCTTCTATGTTGTTGGATCACGTGTCAAACCCAACAGAGAACCACAAGGAACAGCGCAATGCAGAACAGGCTAAGGACAATGACAGCAATTGACCATCTGTCCAGTATAGAACAGCGTGACCTTGTCACAATTAATCCTCACAGTGCACCTCAATGAAGTTTACTGACAAAAAATATTCAGCAAGAATTTCCCTGATCCTACTGCTCTCTACAACCAGAAAAATCACAATCAAATTCTACGCATCCCACTTCTGACGCCATTGTGACGATGCAACTGACACCTCTTGTGGCGGACCCAGTAAACCGGCCTGATCAAGGATGGAATTGACCTGGCCTGACCCCACAAATATATTTATTAACCTTGCGCAAGGATGAGCGGCTACCCTGACACAAGGGGGGATATCAGCTAACGAACGGCGCACTAAGCCTAGGAGCAGTTCGTTTGGTGGAAATGTACCACCACTTAGAAGAGACAGATGAATACTGGTATCAGAGTAAGGAAATACAGGGAAACCTTAATAAACCTCACAGTGACACAGGGTTTCCAAGGACAATTAAATTAGTGCAATAGGTTTATTACAAATATGAATCAACGAGGTATATCAAACACAAGGTTTATTTATACAATACACCTCACAAAGCAATTCAATAAGCCTCACGTGGTAAACCTAATCACATGGCAACTCTAACATAAACCAGATTATTGCCAATGTTACACACTACTAGCAAGCGTGGAGTGTTAATCAAATGAGGGATAATAACCCTCACTACCCTGGGTTGATTAATCCAAGGGATAATAACCCTTACAGGAACCAGAGCGCTTCCACTAACCCTCAAGGCAAGCCAGTTCAATGATACCCGGATCGCAACCCACGGTGTCCACAGACGGCAAGCAATCCACAACGAATCACCTACCACTAGCTCTCAACCAAGGGTTAACAACCTACGCTCTAGACTGTTCACACTCTAACCAAGACCCAATAAACAGTTCATTACTACATGTACTACTCCACCTACTGGTTGATACGACGCGTCCCACGCTACCTCACAGTCGGCGCAATGTAAAGCTCACAACATTCGGCGATCCTATTACTCTGCGACCCAGCAGTGAAACTAACAGTGCGCGCCCTAATCACGCCGCAAGCGCCAGACCTAGTGCTCTACGCACCGCTGATTAGTCAATGCATGCATTAATAATTAATTAATTAGACTGGCATCCATGCCTTCCCCTGTTTCATCACAGTATTAAAAGACTACAGAAGCAATACAGCTTGAATTGCAATGTTTTATTGTAAGGATAAAACCAGTTTTGATCAATGTTTGGACGAGAATGACGTTGGGTCCGACGAAAGAAGAGACACAATTAAAACGCATTTGCGTGATGTGAAATTTAGCAAGTTAGTTTCAAATACAGAGCCTCTAGTTTCCTATTTGTTTTATACAAAAAATGAAAATTTGTTTATCTAATACCCAAAATTTAAGATGGAGACAAAATTTTGTACCAACTGCTGCAAGGAGAAAATTTGGCATCGTTTAAAACTAAAGAAAACGGTGAAATATGCACTAATTGTAAACAATGTAATGATTAAAAAAAAACAAGCACTGTAAATGTGTGCATGGACAGCAAAAATCGAAATGTAGAAATTGCGATGGGGTTGGCATTTGCTTGCACGGTAGACAAAGAGACGAATGTAAATCCGATTAAGATTACAATTAACCTTTGGTTAAAAAATTTGAGCATTATCATAAAGACGATAATTGCTATGAGCCCAAAAAAATGTATCAACAGAGAACTTTTACAAGAATTAGTCGATAACAATGAATACTGCTATTACACCGACTGCCGAATTAAATTACAATTCTTAGAGCACAAAGCTGATCAAGCCACCATTGAACGGTTGAACACATCGATCGGTCATGTAAAATGGAATTGTGTATTATGCTGTCTAAAATGCAATTGCATGAAAAAATGCAACATGATTGACGAGTTGACATATTTATAAGCTAGTTATTTTGTTTTAAATTGCTATGTTGGGCTAATTGCAGTTCGACTGTAGCATGTTTTTTATTTTGCTGTAAGTAAATGATAACAATGCTGGAATACGTTCAACTAGTTATACAATTAGTTATCGCAACAAACTTGAGCTATTATACGTATCAATATTTATGCATCAATCAAATGGTCCACCAATTTAAAAGCTATATAATAAATGGATGTCGTCAAAAGTATACTCAGCACAAAAACAGAATCCACCCAAGCTGCCGAACCCAAAGGAAATGTAAAAGAAGCATTAAAGACAGACTCTGTTCAGTAGTGACCTCTGGTGATTCAAGAAAATATTTGGGCAAGAAATATTCCGTGAAAGATATAGAGACACTAACTCCACCAGAAAAAGACAAGCTGTTTAACTTGTACCAAGTACGCTTTGGCAAAGAAATCGTAAATACGTTGGGTAACTCGATTTTGAGCCTGTACGCACGTATCCTTGGAATAGCCACCCCACTCAAATTCCTAGGATTAAACGTTGATTTGAAATCTGAAGATTTAACCAAAGATTTCAACAATGTTCCTATCATTTCGCAATCAATGGGACATCTGCTGAGTGGAATTTGCTACAAGTATGGGGTTTACCTAATAGATGGCTTTTGTTTGCCACGTTAATAATGACGAAATATTTGGCTATCAATAAGAATACGTCTATAGTAAAATAAGATGTCAACAGCAGAACCGCACCGAGGCTGGTAAAGCAACAGGTGCAAATGGTAACGAAGAGTAAAAATCCCAACAGGGTAGCGCAGGGTAAACGATTGGCGGAACATAATAAGAAAATGAAGCAACAGCTCGCCCTGTTGAAAGTTGGTGAACCTGAGCCCGAGGCAAAATCTGAAAGTTATCTTTTGCAGACAACAGAAATTTGGTCATAGACGGACTGGTAATTGGAGGAATACATGTAGCACTAGCGTTATTTTCAAAGAAGAAAACATTCCCGGTAAAAACGGTCATGCAGGGAAAAGAACCGACAACAGTTCAAACAACAGCACCTGTGCCAGAAGTTTTAGAGATGGAGTAAATTATTTAAAAACCATATATAATAAACACGAGTGAAACAAAATCAATCGATGTAAATGGAATCGCTAATACGATATACCATGGCACCATTGTTTCAGTAATTTCCATGGGCTACGCTATGCTTAGTAATAAACTATTGAAAATTAAACCACCCGATCTGGACAAGTTATTGGTAGAAGATAAGGCTAAAATGGCCGCTATTGCCAGAGGTGCATTAGCTACACAAGGTTGCCAGTTTGCCCATTGGTTAGGAAACGGTTTGCGGTAAGACCCTCTGGTTTGTTGTAAAGTAAAACTGGTTTATGATAAAGTAAAGTAAGGTAACAGAAAATGGCAGAAGGAGGATTCGACCCTGAAGAGATGCCCTTGTTGGTTAAAGAAAAAGAAGATGAAGAGGACCAAAACATAGAATGGGATGATAACTTTGACAGAGCAGAGACAAGTTTCATAGAAGGCCAGCCAATGGTTAGACCTAAAGAAGACACCTTGGTACATGTACGTAGGGGAACATTGTTAAGAATGAATCCTGCGGTAGACGACTCCTATGATTATTACAAACTCGCCGGTCAAACAGATATCCAGAGGCCAAACTAAGAAAACTTTAAATATATAACAAAAAATGAAATAGATAATGTACTTCACAAATATGAAGGTTTGTATTATAAAGAAGCTGGTTATCAATGACTGTATTACTAACAGACATGCAAAACCCCAGGAAACTTGTATCACTAGACACAATAGCATCGTGCGCTAAAAAAGCTGCATATGATAGCAGATCGTAATTTATTTGATACAAATTAGGTTTGGGGGATTACTTAAAAGGAACGGGACAAGCGCCAGCTGCATTAGAAAACATCAATTCTGAAAACATCGAGCTGCAAGAACTGCCTAGCGCAAAAAAACTAGGCTTGAAAGCGCTTGGAGCTTTACCGGCATTACTGGCAGCGTTCTTTCTTGGATATTCAACATGGCGAGTAAAGCAGTCGGTTGGATCGCAAGTAATGTTTGGACATTGTTTGTGGGTGTGGGTGTTTTCATTTTGTCTTATGTGCAGAAAATGCAAGTCAACATAAATTGAGCGAAAAAAATTAAGCTTTTCTCAAATTTGAGAAAAGGTCTTTTTTTTTTAATGTCTTTTACTTTTTGTTTTACTCTAAGTCAGTACGTTGTACAACATAACACCAAGTCCAGTGACTGCAATCATTTTGCAATCTCTTTTTACATCATAAAGCAAAACCAGAGTGTCTAACTCTAATTCTGAGAAGGGCACTGTAAGGTTTAACTGGTCTAATAAACTTATATCGATGTCTTGTGTATTAGGTCTGGTGTTTGCTGGGCTTGGCGTTGGTGGGTTGGCTACTTCACGCTCACTGCGCCTGCACCCTTCGGGTCTCCTTCCGGCAGGACTTCCTTTGACTTGAGTTTACCATTCGATTTCGGTACATTTTGTAATGTTGAAGTATCCCGGGTGAAAGCTTAAACTTTTTTGACTTGTGCAGCCTTTTAAATTATCGATGGCATTTTCTAATTCAAACGACTGCTCGCTTTTAGTCAAATAAAAAGAACGTGCTTCCATTTTATTATGAACTGTTTTTAAATTTTTTGATAGCATCGGAAAAGTGTTAATCTGATACTTGAAACAGGTCTTTTATTTTATCTATAGTTTCTTTGGTTACGTCTTGATAACAGACTACCACCAATGCCCTGGGTGGTTTGCCTCTAGAGATTTTGTCTGCTAAAATTTAGTTTAAAATTTGTTTTCTATGAAACCCGCTAACTCTGTAGTCAACTGGATGTCTAGTTGTTTAAATATTTTGTATGTTTTAGATTTGGGCTTTTTGTAAACAAAACTCTGATTGTATTTACCACATACATTTTCTACTTCAAAGTCTGAATAAGGGCACAATCTTTGAAAACAATCATGACAATTGACAAATCCGTCTGCTGTTCTTTTATTGATGTGTTTACATGTGTTTCCTTCTGTTTTTACATATGCTGCTGGCAGAGATTTTCCGTTCAGTTAACTATACAACTCTCTTGTATATAGTGGTAGGTAATAACTGTCCATTGTTTTTCAAAACGTTATTTATTTAAGGACAAAATCTCGTGCTGGTTTTATAATGTTTCAGTTTTTTTCTTGGCTCAATCTGCCTAGTCAACTAAATGTGCGTAACAGCCATAGTCTTCGCGAAGGTCTTTGGGTAACGGTTGCGCTTGTGGAGTCACGGTTATTTCTACAGGTATCTTGAATAGATAGTGCTTTAGAGGAATATTGACCTCAGGTGATGATGGCGTCATCAAAGACAAGTCAAGTGACATAAAAGGTTCACTCTTAAAGGCCCTACATCTCCTGAAGTACTTGTGAGATTGGGTTTAAACCTTGAATTTACCTTCAAAGGGAGCTCTTCGGACGAATAATGAAGCGATGTGACGATGACATCATCAGAAGACAAGTCACATGACATTAAAGGTGCACTCCTCAAAGCACTATATCTCGTGAAGTATATATTCGATTGGGTTCAAACCTTGCAGATCTCTTCAAAAGGAAGAGTTTCAGACAAACATTGACCTGATGTGGTAAGGACTTCATCGTGTGACTATTCACGTGAAATTAAAAGTACATTCTTTACAAGCCTGTATCTTGTGACCTACATGTCTAATCGGGCTGAAATTTGGTAGATAGATTTGGCAAGTGTTATAGACAGGGTGACATTATGTAAAAGGTGCAAACTTTAATTCTTTGTATCTCCTAATGGCCAAGAGGGTGAAATTTGAATTTGTTAGTATCTCAAATGAAGGAATGCCCTTTTTTTAAGAAAAAAGAAAATGCGAAAAGCCCTTTGCTCTGTCCATAAGACATACAAAACCTCTAGGTTTTTTTCTTTTTTTCTTATTTTTTCAGACTATTTCCTCATAGGGTTTGTACACATTTTCTTCCACCGGTCGACTTTGGTAGTTTTATATATCTGATTGACTTCAAATGTGGCAGACCTTCAGCCAATCATCCAAGGAGGTTCTTAGAAGAAAATCGTCATGATGACGTCATCATTATAATTAATTTTTCCAATAGACTTTGTACACAGACTGCACACAGTTTTCAGACTCTCCTATATCAGGCTATGAGGGTGCTGTTGCAGAATTACAGTTACACCTGCCTAGAGTTTCAATTTTCAACAAACTGTCCTATATTGAACCATAGATGGCGTTGTTGCACAACAGAGGGTTTGCACACACAATTGTCCAGCATAATGCATTTTTCTTTCAAACTGACTTTCTACACATATATATAGCCAGTATAGCCAATATTTTAGCAAGTCAGCTGTATTCCATGAAACTGTAATTTATCATATCAAATCTATTTTGTAAAGATTCTTCTTTTATAATACGATTTAATAACAGCAAACTCCGAAACAGCCTGTATTTGTTCAAAAACACCACCTCTAGTTGAATTTATTTCTATTCAGAAAGAATACCATGTCACTTGACATACTGTGCATAATCTTACAGGGCAGCACTAGAAAGTTTTTCTTGCTACCTGTACATATGAATACCTAGATTTTTCTCACTTTTACATGTACATTTGACTTTTTAGGGCATATTACCAATTTCTGGCAGGGAAATTGAGCAGCATGTGTCTGGGTCTGTCATGGAATTTGTTCCTACTATTCTTATCTTAATGATTCTTAATGACTGACTTTCATAAAATAAAGGATGAAAGTAATCAAAATATTTATGTATCTGTTTCCAGCATACTGTACATTGTACCTGTGTTTACTAAGAGGTTCGGTCACAATGCATGTATTTTGACAAAACACTTTATACTTGGTGGAACACAGATCAGTTGCTTTGCATGATTTGAAGAATCTTACTGTATTTGACATACATGTGGGCACATAGTCCTATGTGCATTGCCCTAGATAGCTGACACACTTCCTGGCAGATGTTATACTTTTTGCACTCAGCCTAACTTTTTATACATAAGGTGGGATCACAAGCATGTATGCAGCTTTTCACGATTGGAAGAAGAATGCTGTAAAATCTGCACTGTCTGCCCACTACAGAACTTGTGTCCCGAAAGCAATGTGGCTGTGGCCAGGCCGAGCAAAAGAACAAACATACATGGAGAGTCGGGAAATTAATAGATGAAAGGAGCGTACAGAAATCACGACAATATACATGTAAAGTTCGGTGAATTAGGACGCTCAAGACGTGGATACTGAATTGAATGGCGTGATCACCGGTCATAGATAGAGGGGGGCCTGTCTGGAGATCACGGTTGATTTACATGCCTGAGTGCCTCTGATGTTGAAGTTTCAGATATCGGAGGGCTAGATAGATCTGCGGGTAGGGCAATGACATCCACCGCAAGCATTATGAACAGAGGACCGATGGTCAGAAAAAAGCACACACGATATGCTGATCATATCGTGTTTTATTCACCAGGAAAGCTCCATACAATGATGGAGCGACGCCCGGAGAGCAGATTTCTTCATTTCCCACCAAGCTGACTCTGGCACGGGAGTCTCGGGTGCTAGCCGGCAGTCCAATGTATAGTGTGGCGGTAGGCCTATGAGCAATTGTTGGAGCCACGGTCAGAGTTTAGTATGCGTGACCCAGACTCACATTCACCAGGGGCCGAACAAATGACGTAAGGCGGCCAGGAAGAGCGTACATGTAGTTCCCGCATGCCTGGATTTCCGGAAACTGGACAGGTCAAGGCAGAGGCATAGGCCTGAATGGGAAACTTCACCAGCTGTACCTAATACGACAAAGAGACGCTCCCAGGCGTAGTATGTTCATGGGGTGGAGCTAGATGCGAGTTGTGAGTGAGCAGCATCTCCAAGAGAGCGGACCACCGTCATCAAGCCAGATGCAAAAATATCTTGCCTACAATCCCGGACAAATCTCTTTGGAACATACCTCCCCTCGCGCCTTGTCAATGTTGTTTCTCATTGGCTAAGCCGGGCTTAATTTTGGTCCAATAAATGACCGCAACATTGAATGGGAGAGACGGGGGATCTTTTCCCCACGCTTCACACAAGGTCTTCCAAATATCTTGTCCAGGATTGTAGGTGTAAAGCAAGATTTCTTGCATCTGGACCCCGCAGAAGACGATGAGTGTTTATGCTTCTTACATGCAGTGATTTGACCATGGAATCCAAAGGGAGAACCTAAAAACCCGGGGTGTCAGGAATATCTGGAATACAGGCCAAAGTGGGTTGAGCTGCCCGGGAGCTCTGACAGAAGCACCCTGGTTGGATAGTCCTAGCTGACAGGCAGAAACCGCAGCGATGAGTGGCGTTCGAGAACCACGGTGATAATGCAGTTCTGTAGCCCGAAAAGTAGTCAGCGGAGAGACTGCATAGTTGGGAGGTGCCTCTGAATGGGCCGCCCCTGGGAATAATAGGGCGTCGGCCCAAGGCTTTGTAACTTCCGAGTCACGCCTACATGAACCCCTATGAAGTTCGTCTGACAGCTGTAGTTCAAGGTGTGTGTGGCGGTCACTGTAGCTGGCCCGGGAGGCTTCGGGCCGCCCCAGTGTGTAGACTGGCGAGTCATACTGATGCATACACAACCCCCAAGGTAGGCCCAGTCGTAGGGAGACCACCAAAGGACTTCAGAGTGTGGGAACTTGGGGGGAAGAAGTAAGTTTACTCGCCCCAAGTGCAGCGCCGGACGAGCAGAGTCGCCACGATCTTGGGCCAGATCCCGCTGGAAAAACTGGTCTGGCTGGAGAACAGAGGTCAGGCTGCGTTACTGCCAGCTGAGGCTTGGAGTCTATCTTGTAGGCAAGAAAAGTGAAGGCCTGCAAGAGGGACTGAAGGGTCGCCATCCATGGGGGCAGATGCGGATCGGAGTGGCATTTCTCCTTAGCCTTGGATGAGGAAGAGGAAGCCGAAGAAGACGTTTGGCCTTGCAATCTTAAGTCTTTGCCGAAGCAGGGGGAGCTGGAAGCCGGGACAGATGGAGATGGGGCCGGGCGGGGATCCCCCGAGTGGTCGGCCGCACCCTTGGAGGAACGTCCCATGTCGGGATTGGTGGCCTCATGTCCGGAATCCATCAACAGAGCAGAGGTCATAATGGAACTGCGGATGGAGTGTGGCGGTCAAAAGCCCTGGCGGCGTAGCAGTCAAAAAGGGCTAGCATCGTCCAATGTACATGTAGCTTGAGGCTGGGTGCCGTGTTGTAGCACAGGTTCGCCCACAGTTGAGGCGGTGAACCGTGGCGAGCCAGCAGTAGGAAAAGTAGGAAATTCCTATACATGTAATTAAACCCTAATTACAGTCAATTAATTAATTGGTTCATTTTTTGATACAGTTGCTATCTGTTACTCATCAGATAAACTGGTAAAAGTACTGAATCCCTGCTTAAAACCGCATTGAAGCATTTTGGATCCCAGTATATTCTTTTTTTTCATTTAAAATCTAAAAAATATATGATGGAGTCCACCCGAGTGTAACTGGCACTAATCTCTTACTATCTGACTTTGCCTCGTGTATTATTTCACAAATGGAGAAATCTTAAGTTTCACTAACGTAAGTGGGGTATTATGTCTGTTGAGTCCTCGTATTTGAGCCAATGCAATTAATCAGTAACATGCAGAATTAAACAATGGTTTTCAGGATCTTATCTACCGGTATATAGGATATTCATGCAGGATGTCCAATCTGAGAAGACAATTCAATTACTTTGGGGGATTGATTGATTCGGAGCTGTCTGTTTCCAAGTGGTGAGGTTGCCATGTAGGCATTACCTTTGAAGAGTTCAATGGTTTTCATCATTTTCATGTGTATAAAGACCTGTTCCCAAGTTTATAATGCATGCTGGAATTTGTGAATTTTGAATGTTTACATATTGGTTAGGAGTGGCTTTTCTTTTTCCTGTTGGGGCATGATCGGCATGTGTGGCGTTTTTCACATGATTTGAAGGTAGCCACTTCCTAATACATACAAGATGTGACATGTATCTTTACTATTATGATAAATCGTACCAATGATATTATTGTTGGCACTGATGTTTGCCATAATACACTGTAACTTGAAGGGGTCAGCCACACCCTCTTATGTACCCAATGGGGTGGGGTGCTATATGTTCCATAGCACAACCAGCACTGACCCTAAATGGTTGGATGGATAATTCTATTTTTTCAAGATTATTTCTGGGGCCTGGGAGCCCATTCATTAATGATTGGCATGTACGCTAAATGACAATGGATGTACATGTACATCGGACCTGGGAATCCTTTCTTTGTTTGATGTATGTTTGGGGCCTACCAGCCCATATGACTGATGCCAGGTTGCGCAAAACAGATATCTGGCAAGAGGAAAATGATTTGAGTATAACATGCAGTTATCAGCATTATCCAGTTTTAACAGGGACCTTACAAATGAATCACATTCTACATAAGGAAAGGCACGTGTAAACAGTGAGATGTCAGCAGTGCACAGGTCTATTCAGCAATAAACCAAAGTACTTCAAATCATAATGTACATTATTTATTTGTGCATCTTAATGTTGCTCAATTTCTAAATACCAGTCAGTGCTAATTTATTTGAATTCCTTCAATTTTATGTGTCCATAAACAACGTAAGTACATGTAGCTATGCAAGGTAGTAAATGTTCCAAATAGACACTTCTGAGATGATTCACATGCTGCTCTACCCAGTCTCTATCACACTGAACATTGGCAATCACATTCACTTAGAACTTACAATTTTGCTTTTCTGAACAGTGCACAGCAATTTGGACTTGGTAATAGTAACCAAGTCGTGATTGTCAGAATTCCCTTTGGATTTCTAATGTTTTTCAATGTGCCTTTACTGGGCTTGCTAATTTTTCATGTTTATTTATTACTGATGACACTGTTCATTACACAGCGTCATGGGTTTTCTTTGCACACATATTAATACAGGACTATTTTGATTGACAATAGAGGCCAAGAAGCAGTAGAATGTGGCATACACACATAGCTTTGTTCTGTAATATGCTATGCTGATCTCAAACTCCCCATGTCTTTGTGTGTATGTTCAGCAGGGTCTTGCATGAGTGAGGTGGAATAAGAAATGCCAGTGCTTATTTGCATGAAAACAAGATTGTGTCTTGTATAACAGCAGTGTGGGTGTGACTGGACACAGTTATTGGTCAGGATCTTGATGAGCACTCAGGACAGTTAACTGATTCCCACAGCCGCATGCCCTTTTAGCTGCACGAGAAGCAGATTACTTCAGACTGCTAAAAGCAATTGAATTCGGCTAAACCAAGAGTCAACTGGATCGGCAATCCAGGGTTTGACATGGCAAGAAAACCACAAGTTAAGTTTTGCATCATTACTAGCTAAAATAAAAAAAAACAATGTCACGTCAGAATTCATTATGCATGAGATTGTAGTATTTGGGTACAATTATTATTTTGGGTTTGTGCTTGGTCAATTGTTTCTTTTAAATTTAGATGGCCTGCATTGTATCTTGTGCCTGAAGTGCATGACACTTGACAAGTGATGCCTGGTTTCTTGAGTTTGATGCCATATATTGAGCCTGTGTCACAGAGACGACTGAGGGCACTGTGGTGGAATGAGTGAGCTTGATAAACTGCACTAGATCAACCATCACTATACACTAGATTGGCCTGAGATGACACCTGGAGAGTGTGTACTAGGATCCTTCTCACCAGTCATGCCAGTTTTGTTGCGGTGAACTGTTTGGTTGTTTCCATACGCCAAAACTCTGTGTACTTTGTTACTCCATTGCCACTTTTGAGCCTATGAAGTGGACGATGATGCAAGTGATTTGTAATCTGATAAAGAAAGGGTGGTAACAATGTATTGTTAAACCCAAGTTCATCTTGTATTGCAGAATTTGAGTACAATTACCAGCTGAGATACCAGAACCGAGCTCGAAATGAAATGGACTTTATTCTTGGACATTAACTTATAGGTTCCTTTGGTGCGGTCCAGGTCAGACTGTTATTGTAAAACATTTTGCTTGTTTTGGGTATTTGAAATCTTGTTTAATTGAACCTGAGTAATCTCCGTCACTACATCAGTCAATAATATTGAAAATAGCGGATAATTAAACTAAATTGCTGATAGTCTAGTTTGGTTTTGGTTTCAGAAGAGTTAATTGTGAGAATAGGGAATACCTGATTGGAAAACCAAACTCTCTGATTTGGGTACCCTTTCAAAGTGAAGTGTATGCATATTTCCAATGGCGACTGTAGATTATGTAGTTATTTGTAGTTTGCAACCTAATCTTTCATATCTTTCCAGTCACACTTCCCAAAATTGGGGGTACATGTGTCGCTGATGCAGTCTGACGACGGTTGTACTGGCCGTCAACTAGCCGAACGTCATACTTGTTTGCGCAGATCAAGTTCACTAGGCTACCTCCATACTGTTATAATTTTTTCGCTGGGCACTTTATCTCTAATATAGAGTCATCATCTCTTACACCATCAGGCTGGCAACTAGCTAGTGGTCCCCTTTCATGGATGACAAGGCAAGTGGTCTTCACCTTTCTCCTACATACACGCTCATAATATTGCTGTGCAAGTGGCTCACATTCTTGACCATGTCTTGTAGCCGAGTTGCCCATGAACCTGTTAATAAGTTTTCTGTTGATCCTCATTCTTAGGATTGGTTTTCTTGGAAACATCTGCAGACTCACTACTGGTAATACGTACTTTATGTTGATCGAGCCAAAGTGTTGAAGAGGGGCACCCTGTAGCGGCCATCAGCTTCTGACATTGTTCTACATTGCAGGATATGTACTTATTATATAAGGAAGTACAGATCTCATATTGTCGTTTTGCATAAGTGCCATGTTCACTTGGGTGTCAAAGACAGTTTTAGGGGTCTTGTATGGTTTGGCACAAAGAACATGGTTTATTATTGTGCCAGGTATGAATGCAAGCCGTCTTCAGCAGTATCTCAAGAAAACTTCAGTTCAGTCCCTAATGCTGACCTCAATGGAAATGTTCTTTCTTGTTTGTTCAAACCAAGTACTCATACTCATAAACCATTCTGAACACAAACACTAATACCTTACAAGTGCATATATGCAGAATTTGGATGCAGCATGTTGAAAGAAGTTTGTTCTTGGTATCAAATCACAACTTCCTGGGAGGGAGAGCTTTTTATGGGTATTGTATTGATGCTTTACACAATGTCATACATAATTATTGTACTAAGCACTTTTAATTAAGCTCAATTAATTTTTCAAGCTTTGCATAGCCTATATAGTTGTAACATGATGCAACACTGACAAAAATTAATGTGCAAGTACCATTAAAAAGATGAAAAAGTGACATCCAAGTAGGAAATTCCTATACATGTAATTAAACCCTAATTACAGTCAATTAATTAATTGGTTCATTTTTTGGTACAGTTGCAGCATGATGCTAGCTGTTACTCATCAGATAAACTGGTAAAAGTACTGAATCCCTGCTTAAAACCCCAGTGAAGCATTTTTGGATCCCAGTATATTCTTTCTTTGTATTTAAAATCTAAAAAAAATCACATCTCCATTAATATTTGTCCAGTACCAACAAATAATACATCATTTTGAAGTATTTTTCAAGCTCCTTCACATTAGACCTATTGATTAACATTGTTAAAAGTTCAAAATTTCATTACACATACCTATCATATCACAAGGCCTATTCGTGCTCAGACTCGTAAACAGGGCGTGATGTATACTACTCCTTCATATACTGAGCCCTGTCCCGATTCACAGGGATTTCTTTCGAAAAATTTTATTCGGGATATCCGGGGGCATAACTAAACATGAATCGCTTGATTTTATAAGCTGTAATAGTACCGGTATGTTCACTACTTATGGGGTAAACAATCCCCTAGGTTGCTAATTGCAGAAAACTTGCCTTTTCCTTGTTTGAAGGAAAAAACATTGCCCTTTTTTGGTCGTTTCCCACTCCGGATGAATTTTGCCCCACTTGCACAAAACTGACAGCTGTTTCGTCACTTTTGTGTCACATCAGAGAGAGCGAGCCGCACTACCAATTACTTGCTGCAAGCAGTGTGACTGAACAGGGAACCAGCCAAGGGCATTGCGCATTAGCTGCAACACAACACAAAACAGCAGTGATTTTCCACGAGTACTTACCGGTAGATCGACAGGTACTCTTGCAGATATGCGAAATTTGTAAGTGCTGAAGTCTGGGTCAAACTAGACAGGCTCTCATACAGGCTACCATTACTAAACCATACAAAGGAGTATGTGTAATGTACAAGGCAGGCCAAAATTCGTCTGGAGTGGGAAGACGGCAACAAAAAGGCAACATCTTTTCCTGAAAACAAGGAAAAGGCGAGTTTTCTGCAATAATATTAGCAACCTAGGGGATTTGTGTGGTTCCCTGACCACAGATTTCCCAGATGCCTCTATACATAATCTTAACAAGAATAGTCAGAATTATCAGGACTAGTATCCAAAGCAACATAAACGTTCGTTGCACAAACACACTGCTTCTGTTTTGTCACGTTACGTACGGCCATGAGAGAATGCAGATGTGCCCAGATCGTCGAGAGATGAGAGGTAAGGATGATAGAGAAAAAAAATCATTTTTTGACAATATACATGTAGGTTAAATTCTACAAAACGCACTTGAACCTGGATGTTCGATATACATTGTAGGTAGAAATTCATTATGAGGGTACTTAGGTGTGGAACCAGACTACATTCGCTTATTTGTCAATCACAGCTCTCTTCAGAGAGGTCATGTACACTGCCATTTTACCCCAAAATTGCCCTCAAACCATAAACACTGTTCTCTTTTCTCTCTAATATGAAAGAGGACATCACCAACAACTTGTTTAGAATGATACGTTGTTTCGAAAAAGAAGAATTTTTTTCCCTTATAATATAGGAAGAGGGTGCTAAAGGTAATGAACCCCCCACAAACTTGCGTATATGGATGTGTGGCCAAGGATGGAGTGGTAGCAGGAGTCTGTGCCACACTAGGTGCTGGGTGAATTCCACCAAATTGTTGTATTTCTACGCGCAAGCTCATTAATATTTTGTGATCCCACGAGGTTTTTACAATAAGACATGCCATAATCAGGAGGTATCATTGAAATACTTCTATAAATCCCAAGTTTGGGACTGATAGTTTCCAGTTCGGGGTATTTCTTGCACAAAAAGCCCAAAATGATGGGCCTATTTTTGATAGCGGCAGGCAGCTACATTCAGAAATGAGTGCTTAGTATTACTGCTATTTTGGGGTATCTTCCTTGAAAGACTACAAAAAAAAGATTTCGTGGCTAAACCCCATGAAATTGAAATGAAAAGTGATCTTCTGGCCATAATCTCGAATTTCCAGTGAATAACGGAGGCCAACCTCTTCGCGAGTGTCAACAAGCAGTGCCACTTCGGTCCAATTTTGCACTGTTTTCTATGGGTGCGTATTTGGTGTAGTGCAACCTGTAAGGGGCTGGTAGTACACAGGCCTATTAGCCCAGGTTGGACGTTGCCTTCATTTCATTATGACTGACGTCCAGGGTATAAAAACCACAAATTTGGTTCTAATTTGTTCTTGGTTTACCTTGTTGAAGAAACTAATTTTTCACGTTTACAAGTCCTTCGTGGTCTTATCTACATGTATCCGTCTGGAGGGGTTTAGGAATTTCAGAACGATCCATGGACTGCAAAATCAAGGAAAGTAAGAGAAAGACAATGTTACTTTTGTAGACGTAATTCATCCGTTCTTGAGTCTAGTTGTAAAGTGCACGCACGCACACTACAGGAATCCGAGGTGTGTGATTTCCAGTGATGGTACATGTATGTCTCTGGCCTGCTACACACGGAGGCTGTGATTGGTACCCGGCTTTAACCCACCTGCCATCGAGCCAATGCAGTTCCATTTTTGTCCAATCAGGGGCTTCAGACTGACCAATAAACCCACTATTGGTTAGCCCTAAAATGTTCATATTTTGTTCTGCTTTAGATTTCTGTTTATAAACATACATGTAAATTGCCCCACAACCTGTTATTTTATAAGAATAACCTCGGTTAGCCTAGAAGGCTTTGTATATGCAGGGTTCTTATACTTGTACAGGAAGAACGATCTCTCTTTGAAGTGTTTCACATGTTTAATTTGTTCGTAGAGTTTTATTTGTTAAAGATGTCTAAATACACAATATTGTAGAGATCCGCTTTTTATTAAAATGAAACAGTTTCTTATCTTAATAACTGAGAAATGAAAAGAGGATTACATTGCAGGTATGATGATCGGGATGAATAGGCGAGAGCGACGCTATACTGATCAGGAACACAGTATGCACACGTGCGATCATGCACAAATCATGCTGTTGATCGGCCTTTCCCTTTTTTATTCGTATAAACTAAAGATAAAATAAGCAGACTGAAGTGGTAATTGGCAGTGACGAGTTCGATTTTAGAGCAATGGACTACAGGTAGCTAGGCTGTGTCAAAGTTTTTAAACCTCAAACTAGGGTGATGTTTCGTTTTTAAATTCAGGCATAAGAGATCATGATTGTTAATTGCCATTTTTGACTCTCATATCAGTCTAGTTTATGAAAAAAATATTTATCTAGCCAGCGTTTTCTGAAAAAGTTCACCATCTCTAAAAAAATGTATTTGGTATAACTTTTACGATGGAACAAATCGATAGATATTAGTAAATTGCTAGCAACAGAAATGTGCCAAAGCTTTGCTGGATAATGCCCTCTCCCCTCAACAAGGAACTGCCAAGTCCCTTAACTTCTATTGAATTTTGTGGACACATTTTGTCCATCTATTTTAGGTCCACCCATTAACAGTATAATACATGCTCAAAAATTGTACAAATCATTGTACAAGGTGGGCATGTTGCAGGAGCGCGTCAACGTGACACGTTACGTGTAACATATACTATATGGCGTGTGTATCGAGCTGACACCTAAAAAAATCAAAAAAAAGAAAAAATTCCCGATTATCGTCCGAATGGTCCATGTGAACTGCTGTGTTCCATTGTGTTTATCAAGCACTCAACGAACGCCAGAGCTGCAAAAGGCGACAAATTTCCGTGAGAAATAAGGCCATCAAAGCGAAATTCAAGTACATGTACCTCTGTATGCAGTCTACATTTCGTAGGCGGAGACAAAACTTAAGATGTACCGGATCCAACAATTTTCCCGGGGACAAATTAGTGGGAGGAGGTTGTTTCCCGTTAGATTTGGAACTTATCCAAATTGTTGAGTACTTGATTAAACACAATGGAACAAAGCAGTTCATATGGCACCATTTTGGACGATATTCAGGATTTTTTTTTCTTTTTTTCGTGTCAGGTCGATACACTTGCCATATACTTATAGTATACGTTACACATAACGTGTCACGTCGACGTGTTCCTGCAACATTCCCGCCTTTCACCCACAATGCACCGCGGTAAACACTGCATTACGTCATTATGTCGTAGGTCTATTCATGCTGGGCCTAGTACGAGTTTTGTTTTTAAATTGACCGATCAAATTATCCTGTGAAGTAACCTTGAGAGGTACCTATAAAGTATACTGGCTATAGCTCTTGCAAAATGGTAGAACGGTAGTTTCACTCACTTACAGACCATCAAACCGAGTAATTTTTTTTAAAGAAAATGAACATTCCACTCACCTGCCTCCATGCTATCTCTGATCTGAGTCATAACCCTTAGCTCACCCTGGCCCTACGATCGCGCTGTTAATGTTTCACAATGCGCGCTCGTTGGTTACTAGACCCCAACTTCCACGACAAAGGCAAACGCGTTCGGAAAAAAGCAAAAGTGTGGTAGGCCGAGGGGTACGGTTTACACTCATACACATCGCCCCATTTCCAACGAGTTCGCCCCTAATGCTTGCACTACACTAAATACGCGCCCATAGAAAACAGTGCAAAACGGACAGAAATAGCGCCCCCTGGTGACTCTCCTGAGGTTGGCGTCCGTTTTTTTTTACTGGAAATTCAAGATTATGGCCAAAAGATCACTTCGTTTCAATTTCATGGGGGTTAGCCACCAAAATCTTTTTTATTCATCTTTCGAGGAAGACTCCCCAAAACAGCAGTAAAACTAAGCGCTCATTTCTCAGTGAATGTAGCCGCCCGCCTCTATGCAAAATAGGTCCGCAATTTGGGGCTTTTTGTGAAAGAAATACCCTGAACTGGAAACTATCAGTCCCAAATTCGGGATTTTTAGAAATATTTGTATAAGGCCTCCTGATTATGGCATGTCTTATTGTAGAAACCCCGTGGGATCACAAAATATCAATGAGCTCGCGCGCAGAAATACAACTATTTGGTGGAATGCACCCCTAACCACTTCGCCCTTTCCCACTCCGCCCCATTTCTCCATCCCGGAAGAGAGAGAATCTGCCAAGTTAACCCTCGAAGTTAACTCTGACGAGACGATGCTGTCAGTTGCGAGCACAGACTCTAGTTTCCCCGAATCATCTACCTATGATGGTCACAGAATCAAGGAGGGAGAGTATTCGAACCACGATGCTGGTGACCTGGCATCAGGTGATTCGACGTCAGTGGCACCGGAGTCAAACCCCAATGCCCGACCTGTGCGTAACCGGAGGCCCCCTCAGTACTACGGGTTTGAGTCGGTGCAAGCCAAACTCCTCCAACAGCACTTAGCCGTGCAACAGAGGTGCCTGGATGTAACAAGCAGTCTCCTGAGAGCTATCAGCTTGGAAAAGTCTTTCCAGCCCTGAAGAGACCATATCGAGGACGCCATGGTTTAAGAAGGGGAGAATGTCGGACCCTGTTCGAATGCCATTTGAAGATGTTGGGTCCGACTAAGTGTCATTCCCACGGAAGTGTGTTGACCACAACACACCCCTCTCCAAGAAGGCCGGACGGGAGAACATTACTGGACCGAGCCAAGTCTAATGTGGCTTTTGCGAACCCGGGTTTCCCGGGTTCGCATTCAAGACCACCCCACCTAGTTTATGGCCTTTCTAGTGGTAAACGACCCACGATATAATGGCTTCAATCAGTACACGGCCATGTGTGTCCACTTTTAGGTCTGATTTACGGCGGTGTGGTTTGTCTGCAGTGGGCACTGTATGTGTGGTTGCAGCGCAGCCTGGCTGCAGCCAGGAAAGTGAGGTAGTGAACTTATGTGTGAGTGATCAACGTAAGTACATGTACAGTAACTAAATGTACACTGTACATCTTGCTTCACCTTGACGTCCTGCACATACGTACATATGTACATGTACATGTACAAGCACATGTACTGTACATGTACCTGTACATGTACATGTGGGTACTTGTCATTGTGTGACCACTTGCATGAAATTCCGCTATAATTCATGGCCAATATACAGTGCAATTTGGATGGTCAAGATGTTATATTTCTTGTGTATTCGAAAACAGCATTACTTCTTATAAGTTCAATTGTTTTCCTTTCCTCGGCTGTTTCAAACATAAAGAGAAAATGGGCTCAATTTGACCACTTTTCCAATCATAACGGCATTGTCTGAGAGGATCTAAACTGGAACAAGAATACGCTCACATAAGTCTTCCCTGTTTCTTATGGAATTCCATATCTGCCGTCGTGCGTCACCCGTCGTGCGTCACCCGTCGTGCGTCACCCGTCGTGCGTCGCCCGTCGTGCGTCGCCCGTCCGTCGCACGTTGCCCGTCGTGCGTCGCCTATCGAATGGGTTGCATAGGACATGCAAAAGCCGTTGTTTAACAAATGACAATGTGATGATTCCATTCACTTCTAAAGATCTTTTCCGAATAAGGCAAGTACAAATCCCACCTGCAAAGCATATACTAGTCACATAATTAATTAATCTGCCAACCGATACAAATATTCTATCTTGTCCTCTCAATTTCACTTTGAAATCCAGAAATACTAGACGTGCTTTGGCTTACAAACTGTTTATTAAATGTATTGTTAAGGGGCAATTACCACTTGGTTTAAGTTTCAGAAAATGTATAGATTATTTACAGTGTTTGATTCCCAATAGTTTTCATAAGAGACGAACTGATTCAACATTAGTTTGAGGGCGGGTATACCTATGATGAAACCTGCTGTATACTCCAAATTAGACACGACTTTATTTGCAGGTTGGCTCACAGAAGTCTTTTAAACAGTAACGTTACTTGTTAGCCCCATAAATAATGCTGATGTGCTGGACAACCTGTTTTCATTGCTCTATCCACCATGGCATACGCACCCACAAAAACCAACACGTCATATTTCTTGAAACTTAAACCAAGTGGTAATTGCCCCTTAACAATACATTTAATAAACAGTTTGTTATCCACAGCACGTCTAGTATTTCTGGATTTCAAAGTGAAATTGAGAGGACACGATAGAATATCTGTATCGGTTGGCAGATTTCTTCCTGGAAGTTGATGAAAACAAGTCGGCACATTTTTACAGTATGCAAATTAGAATAACACCGTGGATAAGTTGGCCGGAACATTTTTGCTGAAAATGTTTTTCCCCAAAAAACACTTGGTTGAATTCTCAGAGAGGCGATATTTTCTTGTCAAGGGGCAGGGGTAGTCTAGCATTATTGGAATTAATTATGTGACTAGTATATGCTTTGCAGGTGGGATTTGTACTTATTCGGAAAAGATCTTTAGAAGTGAATGGAATCATCACATTGTCATTTGTTAAACAACGGCTTTTGCATGTACTATGCAACCCATTTGATAGGCGACGCACAAAAACTGCATTTATCTGTTCACTCCATTAACCCGGACTCGGGATTACAAGTGTGGACATAGTAATTTTTGTATGCCCACGTTGTGTACCACCGTGAAACAATAACATAGTCATTTATTCTTTTTTTTAATTCATTACATTTTCACCCACAACCTCCTAATTTTTTTTAGAGTACCATGGCACGCCATAGTCACTTAAGTTAAGTTACGCCAAAAATATAGGCTTCCTATTTGCAGTTTCCCAGTGGAGGGGGGCTATTTCAAGTTCCCCGGGATCTTGTTCCAGCTGTACTGGAGAAAAAAAAGAGAAATAGGGATCAGAGAACATAGGGATTGGCAAACATACGGACGCGGAAAAATTTAGACTGTGGGTAACATGGGGACCTTGCGAGTCGAAGCCTCCCTTAAACTGTGTCTGTATTGATTGTATCAACTGTACTGACACACTAAGATCAAATTGTACATGAGCCACTTAGATGAAATTTAAAGCTTGTGCATGACCCGCCCCCGTTTGATGGAGGCGACTGGCTGCCTCGCCCCCGATAGATGGAGGCGAGTTCATTCACAGTTGGGTTGTACAAGAAATGTAAAACAATAAGTGTGCATTAAGTATGCCCCCATTTGATAGAGGGCGGTGGCTGCCTCGCCCCTGATAGATGGAGGCGAGTTCATTCACAATTGGGTTGTACAAGAAATGTAAACGCATGCGTTGACTATGCCCCCGTTTGATGGAGGCGAGTGGCTGCCTCGCCCCCGATAGATGGAGGCGAGTTCATTCACAGTTGGGTTGTACAAGAAATGTAAAAGCGTGCGTTGAGTATGCCCCCGTTTGATGGAGGCGAGTGGCTGCCTTGCCCCCGATAGATGGAGGCGAGTTCATTCACAGTTGGGTTGTACAAGAAATGTAAAAGCGTGCGTTGACTATGCCCCCGTTTGATGGAGGCGAATGCCTACCTCGCCCCCGATAGATGGAGGCGAATTCATTCACAGTTGGTTGTTACAAGAAATGTAAAAGCGTGCGTTGACTATGCCCCCGTTTGATAGAGGCGAGTGCCTACCTCGCCCCCGATAGATGGAGGCGAGTTCATTCACAGTTGGGTTGTACAAGAAATGTAAAAGCGTGCGTTGACTATGCCCCCGTTTGATAGAGGCGAGTGGCTGCCTCGCCCCTGATAGATGGAGGCGAGTTCATTCACAGTTGGGTTGTACTAGAAATGTAAAAGCGTGTGTTGAGTATGCCCCCGTTTGATAGAGGCGAGTGGCTGCCTCGCCCCCGATAGATGGAGGCGAATTCATTCACAGTTGGTTCTTACAAGAAATGTAAAAGCGTGTGTTGAGTATGCCCCCGTTTGATGGAGGCGAGTGGCTGCCTCGCCCCCGATAGATGGAGGCGCGTTCATTCACAGTTGGTTCTTACAAGAAATGTAAAAGCGTGTGTTGAGTATGCCCCGTTTCATCGTTACTGTTGTGATGTCCATCATTCTTAAAATGAACTGATTCTAATTCAAATTGGATGCTGTTTCCAAATTGGGTGTGTTGGTAAACAAATTTGAATTACGAATGAGGTGTTATCATTCAAATTGTAATAACTAGATACTCAAATAAAATACTTGGCATTGTCTGAATGCATTCAAACATGTACACAACTTTACTATTATGGAGCCAGGAAAAGTCTGCAGGATTTAGTATATGTAATCGTGATTATAACAAAAAATAGGCCTATGTGCCAAAATTACTCCAAACTATGTGAAAGAGTCAGAGCTGGAAAAATATTTTCACAAAACATGTGGGAGGCCTGGAATTCGACATGACTTTTTAGGATTGAATAAATAGCCAAAGTCTTCAGATGAATGACACAAAAGTAATATATACCGTAAATAATAATGATGATCACCACACAACATGCTAAGCTACAGTGAACTCAAAGTAAAGGTGATACACACTTTCTGTCATTTTTGAGAATTTGTGTTTACTTAATTAACTGGGAAAACTATTTACATGTATCTCTAAAAACGAACGGGTTTGATTTCCCATGAATATGAGGTTTTATGTCAACCACAATGGAGCATAAGAACGCCCAAACTAAAGAACTAACTTTACTCAATTTTTTTGGAACTAAAGCATGTTGCATGTTCTGTATAGACAGGAATGAAAACGCTGACACCGTGGGATTTAGTGAGGATTACCTTACTTGCTTTGCAACTTTCGCACTGTTGGTGTCACTAGTAAATGTGTACAATAGAACATGATCGCATGCCTTTATTGCTTTGTCAATGTCAAAACACTAACAATTCATCTCCTGAACCTAACTAGAATAGGCCTACAGGGGTAATAATGACACACGCATGAAACAGAAAGTAATACGCTGAAACAAGAAAAAAAAGTATTTCTCCCATAATATCATTCACTGGTGCACCCTAATTATGAATGGATGAGGCAAGCAGACCACTGTGCAAGTGCCACTGATATAGAGATCATGCAGTGGCCAGTGTATAGGCCAGTGCACGTACACCTATGCAACTTGGCCCTGTCCGCTTCGGGGTCAGCTGATTGATACTCTCACTCCTGCGGTTTCTTTTCTTTTGGGATCACCTGTTACCCACAATTTCAGCGACAAGTGATATATACCCGTTTAGCGCTGGACCCCCATGAAAACGAAGAAAGCCACATTAGACTGGGCTCGGTCCAGTAATGAAACCATCTGCCTAATTAGTCATTTATATGTTTCCACTTTTCCCGTGGTTTTCCTTTTCCGACTGACCATATGTTTTCTTGGCCAATCCATCTAAGAAGTGGGCGAATAACCTTAAACCGACTATAAAAATTGAGACCACATCCTGGTACGTGATCTTGAGAAAGTCTTAATTACGAAAGATGAGATTATTCCTTACCCAAGAAAACTTCATGACTAAAGACCATTCTGCATCAATTCTTCCGAGCACATGGCCCACCGGCTATAAGAGGCCCAGGTCGTCCTGTCCTCCTCAGAAGCGATCTGAGACCTGATGAGAAGGCTGTCTCCAAGTGCTGTCTGCACTTTGCCTGTTAGACAAAAGTTGTTGAAACTTTTCTCCTTTTCTCCTTCTCAACACTGACCTGTGTGCTCTGTTGGTGCAGGGTACTTGCCCATAGGTCATGTCGCTTTGGGGAGCCGACCCGGTTCGTCTCTCTACCGTCTTCACTGTGAGTCTCTTGACCTAGCGAAAGACTACCAAGGATTTGGAGCTGCACCCATGTCCAATGGTCAAGTTGGATCAAGCAAGATCAAGATCACAGCTAAGCCTGATTTAGTTATTTTGTTAATTTCTTGATTGTATAAGGGATTGCATTTTTTCTGTAAAAGTTATTTTGGTTCCTTTTCCAGTTATTGAATGGATTGCTTTGAATCCTGTGTTTTCGATTTAAGTGTATGTTTTAAATTGCCTGTCCATCCATTGTTGGTATTTCTTGTATATCGCTATGTACTTTGAGTAATTGTATTTGTAGTGTATTCTAGCAATAAGATTATTTGAGGATCAACATAAGAAGCTGTCCGTTTGGATTCTTTCGAGCAGATTTTCCTTGTAAAACAAATTATCGGACCGGCACAGGTCTCGACTATGACAATCGAGAGCCAACCTGTGACATCAAAAGTTAGTATATGTTGTCAACATTGTTCCAACATTGTCTCTGGTTTGGTTTTGCTTAATGCCTTGCAGGCCTCCTTTCTCTCAGTCTACCTTAACATTTGAATGCTCTTCTCTTTCTGCCGGTATACCATCTGTACAAGTTTGCTAATCGATTTCAGTGGAGGTTGTATTGTTAAAATATCCAGGGTGGAAACTTATTTTTTAACTCAACGACTTGGTCGCCTTGTAAGTTACTGAAGTAGTTTTGTAATTGAAACGTTCACTCATTTTCAGTAAAGTGAAAAGCGTGTGAGCTAACGTCTTCCATATTAATTTGTTTTAATAACAAGTTATTTTTTTCTTGTAGTTTAAAAAAATGGGAGTAAATTTTAGTGAATTGTTTATTCTTGTTAACAAAGACAACTCGTTTTGGGCCAAGTTTCCCGACATAACTTCAGCTTATAAATCACGGCAGGTAACGACAGACGAAGTCATAAACCGCTGGCGTACAGATCCCTTTGTCATTTTTTAAAAATCAAATCAATTTTGCGGTCTATTGTACAACGACTGCGTGTAGTATAGGTTTTGACTTAATTTTTTAACTTTTTCGTGTACTATACGGTAAGAAAGATCTTGTTTGTACTATAACTATACCAAATGACGAGGGCGCTTGTGACCAAACAACCTCAGGTCCATGGTGGTGCATGTTAAGCTGGACCGACGTGTCTGTGCAGATCTCTCTGTCTTCTTCTGTTTTCTTCTGTTTTGGGGCAAAATACACATTCAATATGTCTCTAATTTTCTAGTGGGCTGCTCTCCACACTTCTTAGATATCACTGGATAACCTGTTAATTTTGCGGAGGAGTATTTCGGAGACTTTTTTTTTAGATATATACTCACCTTTTTGCCATCGATGGTGCTGACAGGCGCGGCCTGCATGCATAGGCCGAATGCAACCAGTTGTCCCGTGATGCGGCCCCAATGCAAACACATGTGCGACTTTGTTTCCATGCTGTAACGGACTATTGCCCCCGCACTGCGACCACATGACGCCCCTTGCAGCATGCATGTACAGTGCAGCCGTGGTTATGCTGAGACAAAGTGCTGACGCGGTGCTTAAATCTATTCGTTTCGACGAATAAATCTTCTTCATTTATCGATTTCAAGCAGAAACGAAGTTTTAATGGGACAAAATTCCCCAGTTTTGTGGTACACTTTTCTCAGAGTGTATAGGATGAAATATCTTGAGCAGCATATTTTTTAGAAAGGGTGTACCCTGACTTAAAATATTACAAGAAAACAAAGTGGTTGACAGGAATATATGTTTCATTATTAGAGACAATCCAATTTAATTTCTGCTTTGATCTTGTGCCAGCCGTAACAACGCATTGAACCAGCTGTGAGCTTAAGTTGCACATCCCTGGGTAAATGGTCCGTGGTTCATGTAGCATAGGGCCTATCAACTTCCAGTTCCTTTATTTTTTTTAGCAGACTCCAAACACAATGCAAATAGTTTGACTATACCTTTGAAGAACCTATTTCACCGTTGGCCACCTCTTCTCCTAAAGCGTCCAATGAAAAAAAGCAGCAGAGAAGTAAGAGTGCAAGCCAGGGTCTGACACGTGCAGGAAAGAGCAAGCTCCAAACCCTACCTGTCAATTGCGATGGCATCAAGAATAAAGTACTAAACCTGCAGGTTTTGGCTGAAACTCACAAGCCTGACATCATCATAGGGACCGAGTCAAAACTTGATGATCAATCTTGAATTCAGAGATCACTCCTGCCGGCTTTACCATTGTTCAAAAGGACAGAAATAAGTTTGGCGGTGGTGTTTTCGTCACAATGGAAGACCATCTCATTTTCGCCAAACTAACCTTGCAAAGTGTCACGAGTGCTGAGCTGATGTGGATCCACATAACTATTCGGCCTCCTGGTTTCAATATAGCCCGAAGCAGCTGGATGATTCAATCTCAGAGATCCAATCCAAATTTAAGTCTGTAATAATCCCGATCCAAGGAGATTTCAACTTATGGGATGTCGACTGGTCTAATAACACAGTCAAGCCTTATGCAAATGAATCAGCTAAATGTCATCTTCTCCTTAATATTTGTGCTGAACACAACTTGGAGCAGAAGGTTAGAACCCACAAGAACGAGAGATCTGGCAAGCAGTATCTTGGACTTGATTTTAACATCACATCCTAACTTCATCAAAAACACTCAAGCAGTGGAAGGCACCAGTGACCATGAAGCGGTTCCAAGCACCGTCGATTTACAGCTTGCAGTCAACAAGAGACATCCCAGAAGAATCTTGATTTACAGTAAAGGCGATATTGAAGGTGTAAGATCTGATTTTAATCTCTTCCATGAGGAGTTCTTCAATGATACATCTCAGCGGTCCACCAATGAGAACTGGCTACAGCTGAAAAACTTTATTTTGCAGACAAAGGAGAAAAATATTCCAGGCAAGATCTCGAGCTATTAACCTTGGATCACATCCTCCCTCAATTAACGAATGATCAGAAAGAAGGCCAGAATGTACAAGAAGGCAAAATCTTATAATTCTAGAGATGAATGGGATCAGTTCAAGTTAATAAGACTGTGCAGAAAAAGATCCGAGCCTCATACTGGTCATACACTAACCACATGTTAAATGATCACAACGACAAACAGAAGAACAATTTCTGGCGTTTCATCAAAGCCAAGCGCCGAAATAATCCAGGCATTTCACCGTTGACACATAACAACAGGATGGTTTCAGGCAACAAAGGTATCAACAACATATTAGAATCTATCCCTTCATCCTTGCGCCTATTTGCCGATGATTGTCTTATGTATCGGTCAATGAACACTGTGGAGGACTGTAGAGCTTTCCAAAAAAGATTTTGACACCCTGCATTCTTGGTCAGCAAAATGGCAGACGAAGTTCCACTCGTACAAATGTCACGTGATGCAAATATCTCACCGCATAAACAACACCAACTTTGACTACAACCTTTGTGATGATGCACTGACGCCAGTTAATGAACATCCTTACCTCGGTTTAACCTTCACACATCCAAGTTGTCCTGGAAGAAACACATACAAAACATCACCTTAAAGGCTAACCAGATGCTCGGGCTTATTAAGCGGAATTTGAAGCAATGTCGCCCACGCATTAAACAACAAGCTTACATCCCTCTGGTTAGCCCACATCTAGAATACTGCTCCACTGTATGGAGTCAACATCATCAAACTAAAGTCAATCAGGTTGACGCCATCCAGAAGAAAGCAGCTAGATTTGTGCATAATATTTACCAAAAAAACAGAAAGTGTGAATGAAATGCTGAAATACCTACAGTGGGCTTCCCTCCAATCCAGGAGGGAGGCAGCCATCAATGAGGCGACACCATTTCCTGACACTCAAGACAAATACCAGTCTCAGGAACTACCACCCGGCATACCAGCCTCTCACAACTCACTCCTCTAAGGACATCTACAGTTCTCATTCATGCCAACAGCGGTTCAGCTCTGGAATGCCCTTCCTGCTGACGTCATAATAGCTCCATCGGTGGACGTCTTAAGGGCACTCATTTCTGCCAACTAGCCCCAAGATAGCTCTTTTTTAACTTGCACTTAATGTTGTACTTTACTTCTTTCACACAAAAATAACGCCCCTCTCGCTTCGCATGCATCTCGCTTCACCTCAGCGCTATATATCCAGAAGTGGACGTTCCTGAGTATCAGTGTAGATGTAGAAATCACGTGATCTGATTGTTCTACCAACTGCCACGGATCACCTGATTGAACTCCAGCGACTTTTCCTAACTCCCCCACCCACCTACCTGTTGGGAGGGGTGTCAATCATGGGATCGCCCTGGCAGTGACTTAAAGGGGGGGACATATCCATCCTCATATGTTTGTGCACAAAACACTACTACATCAAGTTAATGCACGCAATACCTACTCCGCTCTAAAGTACTCCTTCCCCTTTGGAAAATGTATCAGGCTACTGTCAAGGATACTTGCCAATGTGTCTGGAAGCTTGTGGTTGGCGCCAGCACTCTAAATAGATAGTGTATTGACCTGCAGACCCGGATAAGCCCTTGTGATTTACAGGGTCTCGGAGGCTGGCTGGAATTATTTACATTGTTGAGGCCCAGCTGTTGTGCCATTAAGGCCCCGGGTGAGTGAGTCACGGTGATTCAAGCGTGGATAGCGGGAATTTCCCGTGTATTTTTAGTAGCGCCGATGTATTTCCGTTGCAGACCATGCCCCCAAAAGGACACTTCCCCCACAAAACATACTGAGAAGTCTTCCCAGGAAGGCATCCATCTGATTTATCTCGAAAGAAACAGAAAAAAACATTGAATAGGGGTTGTTTAACAAATCTGAGACAATTTGACCACGCCCCGAAAAGGACACTTCCCCCACAAAACATACTAGGAAGTCTTCCTAGAAAGGCCTCCTGAATTGTTTTAAAAGAAACAGAAAAAAAGACATTTAATCATCGGATCATTAACCACAACTAGATTTGAGCCTCTTTGGTCACAAAGGGCCGACTTCTATACCCAGCAAGATATCTGGGACGGAGGGGTACCCCCTTCCTTACCCGTCCAATCCCTATACACACTCTAGACTATTGTTACCTAACACATCCGCCCTAGAAGTCTGTAAAGAATTCCTGAGATTCTGATCAAACAATGAACAACACAAAAGTGGGGGGGGGTACTCTCGTCCCATATCTTGCTTCATATGCCGACTTCTGTTGAAAACTGACACCGGTGCCTCTTCGGAGGGTTAATTAATTAATATTAACGCATTAAACAGCAAAATGACCGCAGAGCCTTGGATGATACTTATCGCCTGTTTTACGTTGAATCGACTAGGTCTTTTAAACAAATGCGAGATTACTTGTCAAACGGTCTCAGTACTACTTTTTATTATGATACAAGTGGTAGCAGATGTATCCCCGTACCGGGTAAAAACTATATATAAATATCTATATGACACCTACATGGGATTTGGAATGCCTAACCCACCAAAAGGATCGGGATACCCGAGTACCTATATAGTGACGTGGATTGAGCAAGACGACAGTGTAAAGACGGCCTGGTGGGACTTCATTCAGAAAAATTCTAATAAGTTCTACAGACATTGGAATCACAAAGGTCAATGAATTAATCTGAGCTTGCTTTGTTAGGAGCGCAAGCACGTAATCATCGTGTTGACTGAAGGCACGGGATTAGACGATCAACAACAATTTATAAATTCTGTGATTAACTCAGAACCAAACCTCGAACAGTCGATCGAACAATTTCAGAATTCATTACTGTCTGCCAAAACTCCTTTGAATTTTGTGGTGAGACCGGGTGTGTACCTAGTGCCAATACACACGGATTTGAGAATCGGAACGTTTGACGGCTAGAACAGCTTACAAATTGCAACTTAAGATATGCGCCCCGTGTATCAACTCGACGTTAACACGCAAAGTGTACCAGAGTCAGACGATTTAAATCAGACGATTTTCAACAGCCGCAAGATAAAATTTCAAACGAAGACCCAGTGACTCCCCTACCTCTGCTTCCCGTTTCAATTCAGAAGATACCTACCCAACTAGACATTCACCAAGACAAAAAACTGTCGCTGACGCTTGGAGTGGTTACGATTTCACTGGCTTTGATTTGTTTTGCGTGTTAAACGAGCGTAACGAACGGGTGTGTGACTCATCAGAAATGAAAAAAAAATTAGCACCCCGCAATTTGAACAAGATGTTATTTTTAACTAAGTCTTACATTTTATCAGAACTAAAATATTCCAACACCAACGCACCCACGGCTAAAAACAAAGCCCACACGTGCTCGGCGACCAACCGAGTACATAACCCGCAGCTTTTAACAACCAACTCAACATGCTCCCTATATCACCGGGCAAAGCTCCCAAAGCAGTCACACCGAGTTTTTTAAACACATTAGCCAAGTTATTTAATTGCTTTTAGCCATGCTAATTATTAGCCATGTTTATGTAATGACAGGCCATCTATTAAGGAGGTCCGCTTAAATTATTAGTTTAAGGGCGCCAAGGCAAAGGAAGAGGGGCAGATATAGTCCAAATGTAACCGTCTCAATGATAGGCCTACAGTGTTTTATTTACATGTCAACTTTGGCTGTTCAAATATCTAGATTTGATCACAGTTAATTACAATTCCAGACAGCACCTAATAATGGACAGTATGTGGAGTAAAGATCGAAACCCTAGTGTAAATCATACGAGTCGCCACATAAACAAACAGCTGAAGTACAATATAGATCGAACATGTCAGTATCACATGTACGCTTCACGTGAAACTTTTACTATTGAGACTGTGAATTTTCAATCCAAAATCACTCATTCCACGTTCTGCTATGACCCCAATAATCATCAAGTCGGGTCACACACTATGGAATCATAGACTGCGAAGGTGAAGAGGCTACAAATCAGCTATTACAGTGCAAAAGGCTAGTTTTCATGGTAACAGGTTCATCCCAAGATACTCTGTGGTGCCCACACTGGAAATGATTATAATAAATCGCACGCCCACCGCACTTCCTTCGTGGAAATTTGTTATACATTTCTGACGGGCTTGGCGGCGTACCAAATAAACTATGGTGCCCCCCTAAAACCCGCTTCCCTACATCTATAAACCATGGTTCGCTCGGTTTAGGCTCGGGTTTAGAATGGGGTTTTGGTTTAGGGTCGGGTTTTAGTTTTGGCTCGGGTTTTGATTTTGGCTCGGATTTTAGTGTTTAATATGGTAGTTACGGTACCTATGTCTCTGTCACCAGCCATTATGCTAGCCATGATGGTGCCGATTACAAAACTAAAAGCTGACAAAATACTCTCGACCGTGACACGGTGCTCTCTAAAATGGTTCGAATTTTTTCACCGAGTGTTATATCTGAATGCATTACACAAATAGCGTTTTAATTTGTCTGGGTTTTTTCTTAATCACCTTCAAGTTCGTGTATTTGATAGCGTGTCCCATCTATTTGGTCTCGTATTTCCCGTATACGGGTTTTTATTAAAATGGTTTCTTCTTCGTTTTCGACTCGTTCGTTCTCGTGACTCGTATTTGCCTTCTTATCAACTGTATCGCTTTGTCTAAAGCGTATAGTTCTCTGATGGGTATTTTTCCAATTTCGGTTTGTATCTCTGCGTCTTGAGTGAGGTTTTGGACGGTTTAACTTGTTTGGTCTGCAACTTGTTCTATTTCTTGTTCTGCTGTTTGGATCACTTCTTGGAGAAGATGTTTGATTTCTACGTTTGGTTACTGAAAAAGATTGTCATTGCGCACAAAACACTGCCAATTCAGTGGCAACAGACAGATCGTGTTTTCCTTCTGCAGAAAAACAAGAAAGCGTATTACACTTTTAGAATTGGTTTCTCTATTTTGAATAGATTTTCTTCGTGTTGAGCCATTTGTTAATGCCAAACCGACCCCGAAGTCT
Organism: Acanthaster planci; assembly: GCF_054643075.1. NCBI lineage: Eukaryota > Metazoa > Echinodermata > Asteroidea > Valvatida > Acanthasteridae > Acanthaster > Acanthaster planci. Next base: position 10,525,003 of record NC_141780.1, on the reverse strand, counting down.
TGTAATGACAAGATGGCGACACCCATGGCAACAGACCAAATGGGACGTAATTTTCTTTTTGTAGTGCTGTTTTACTTACGGGCGGAGAAATAAGCAGTTTTGTCTTTTTAAGTTGTCAAAACAGTATAATGATTATAGCCAAATGTCAGAGGAATGTACACCGTGTTTCTTTAGAAGGGCTTAATTAAAGAGCGGGATGTACGCGCTCCCTATTAAGATGAGGCGGACTTTTCAGAGACATGTCTGAGTTTCTGAGTGGACAGTAGGTGTCACGAGTGTGGGTCTGTGTTACCCGGGAGGGCGGGGGTTTGCCACGTTGTTGTTTTGGGTACTGTCGTGTGATGCTGTAAGCATTAAATGGTTATGGAATGGAATAAATGATGACTATTATAGGCAAGGTGCTGTAGTATGCCCTGCCCAGAGCATAATACCCCCAAGTATGTGTAAATACATAGTTATTTAATATTTTGTGACACAATAGCTATGGGTTATGGTCACCAATCAGTACAGGATTTTCTCAGTGGACGGGTCCATAGTACATTTGCGCGAATGGGACTGCTGCTCGCAGGTGTCAGCAACAAGAGGCAAGTTGGCCAATGAAAATGGACAAGGTGGGCGTAACGTGAACGGTTCACCATACTATTTCAGCACACATCTCTCTCAATTGAAGCTTTTAACATTTCAGACGGTCCCAACTTCGAGATAGTGAAGCTTCAATAGGCTGATAGGCTAGATACACCGTCAGAAATTTCTTACTAGGTCTATATCGGCTTAAAGTTAAGCATAAAGTAAAACTTGAGAAATTTTTTTAAATTAAAACAATTTCTTTCTATAGTAGTTGTGAATTGCCGGTTCTTAAAAAAACGTGAAAAATTCTCTCAATCTCTCTCTGCCCCATCACCCTCTCCAAAAAATTGAAAAAAAAAATAAAATCCCAAAACTTGACGACAAACCATGGATCTCACTTTCGCTACCATAAAATCTATATACGCTATCCGCTCAATCCATAGCCGTAAAAGAAGACCTCATAGCTCGAGCGATACAAGACGTTCGACGCCAGCGGCGATGGTCGCATCTTCTCGGTGAGGGAGATGAAACACGGTCCTAAATGTTATTAACCCAAACCGATATTTTTTTAAATGAAAAAAAAACATACAAACTACACCTCTAAACAAACTTTTATCGTAACCAACGACCACGAACGTCTCAATGCCGACAACGCAGACCCAAACGTTGTATACGGACCCTTTGACCCCGACAGACTCGTGATTGAAGACCCCGTGGTAAAAAAGAGTGAAAAACATACACAACATTATTCACCCATTTTTTATAACCACGACAGCAAAGAGAAAACACCTGTTGATCATGATACCAAAAACAATCTGCTACGGCGTAAATCCTGTCTGTAAATTTGGTGCCAAGGAAAAACCTCCCCCAAATATCGTTGAACATCAAATCTGCTATCACGACGGATATACTTAACCACATAAACTTTGTGGCTTACAAATACATCGGTACGCAAACGGGTAAAAAGTGTCACATTCCACCAAATACAATCAGCGCTTACAGAGCAAGTCTTGATGTAGAAGACTTGGAAAAGGTCGATAAAAAAACGCATGTACGTCAAGTTACATACCACGACCACGTTGTTTGACCATTATAAAAATAAAATTTCGCCACATCAATTCGACAAACATATTGGAAAATGTTGCGACGTGGTTTCGTTGATTTGTCCCAAAGATGTATATTATATGGCACACACAGTCTTTGTCTTGCTGTGCCAGCGTTAGATATAAAGTCAAAAAAGCCATTTTAAAGATTAACAATGCCAATGTCATTTCGCATAAAACGGCATTGTAATCGTTATTAGGATTTGACAGTTATAGCAGTGACTCAGAGTAAATGGCATATAATAAAGATCTCCATTAGCATGATTAGATTTGATTGTAAGCTAACGTTTATAAGCCTCGTTTTCTTGAGATAATGAGGGTTTTTTTTATTTTGGCAGAAACCAGTCTTACTCGACTTAAATAAATCAGACTTCACATATACTGTTTTGCGCAAAGCAAAGTGTTTGTTTTTTCAACCCGGGTGCTTCCTTTCGTTGGGCGAGGTCAGCCTATTGGTGGAAGTGACTCACTGCCACGGTGACGTCGGGTTTTTTTAATTGCGGAAGTGATATGTGCAAGAGCGGTATTTTTGGTTTCACGTGTATTCAATTTTACAGTGACTCACTGCCACGCAGTTATTACATTACGAAATCTCACGATGACATAGCCGAATGCCTTTACACTTTAGTGGTGGTTTTGCGCAATATCGGTACACGAATTTATTTTTGATTTTACATATAATCAGTCTGCAGTGACTCATTTCTACGCTGTTACGAAATCCTTGCATTATCCCCGCATGCACAGGACCAGAGAACTGAACTCAGGGACAGGTGGACACTCGCATTCCACCTTTTGTGTCGATTGGCCTGAGCAGCCGTTTATTGAACTTGACACAGTTCAGGTTGTTCCCGCCCGAAGCTGGTGACGCGGAACTGCAAGCATATCTTACATTGCGTTTCAAGCAAAGTGTAGCTATTCAGCAAAAATTACAGAGATTGTTCCCGCCCGAGCCTGGTGACGCGGAACAGCAGCACATATCAGCAAAAGTACCGGTACTATGACAATCAGCAAATGTCAGCAATTGTTCCCGCCCGAGCCTGGTGACGCGGAACAGCAACTCATATCAGCAAATACATAGAGCCATCAGCAAAAATGTATGAAAGCAATTATCATATCAGCATTTGTTTCCGCCCAAAGCACATGGAGCGGTAAATTAATACTGGAATGTACCTGCTCGGTACAAAGCCTTCGATATGCAAATTCAAACAGCAATTACAACTGGCAGAATGCAAAAATACCCAACTTTCATGAACAAATTAGCAAGGATTTACTCCACCATACAATAACTTTGGGCTAGCCATCAAACGCTGGGATCGGACACCAATTTCCACGAGGTGCTTCCAACAGGAAATCAGAGAACTGGAACATCTGGAGTCTTCGCCGTCCCATCCAGTGGATATAGGCCAGCCGATTAAGACGCTCTCCCCAGGGCGATGACCCCGCCACCCGAGCACACCAGCACACAGAGCTGTCTCCAATGACCCACACAGTTGGCTTGGCAGGGGCCAATTCTCGCAAGAAAAATGAAAAGAGAATTGGAACAAAACACGAGCAAAGTACGTAAGTTAATACAACGTGTAGCGTTCAATGGAAAATAGCTGGGGGAATCTTAATGTAACGTCGGTAAGCCCCAGACTTCCAACGCCCTAAAATTTTAACATCATCCTCAGACACACCTGCCATAGCTGCAGACGTAGCTGCCCCTATGCGAAAAGAATGAGAGGTAAATCTGGCGTCATAAAGCCCTATAAACTCAAGGGCACGACGGAGGACCGCGACAAACTGGTAACGCGTGACAGGACACCCATCGAAATGTGACAAAAACGGGCCACGGGGGGATGTGGAGCAGTCAAGATAGGACAAAGTCGCCCGGACGGGGCACATAAAGTTTTGCCGGCTATGCGCTGCTGGGATGGAAACTACATAACCATGGCCATATTGATCTGTTTTCGAGTGACGTAGGATAAGTTCGACCCTTAAAGGGGAGTCTTTGATGGTAACATCAGACCGACACAACGGGCTAGAAGATTGGTGGGATTGGGCAGTAAATTCCCCAATGCGAAGGAACCCAAAAAACGCAAGTAAGAAAGCCACTCGGAAAAGCCGAGCCTCGAAATTACTCGAGCAAACGGCCTGCAAGGCTGGGACCATACGACATAAAATATCATAAGTGATAGGGCGCCGGCGGTTGCGACGGTGACACTAACTACAGCCTGATTGTCACACCAAAATATCACACGTTTATCATGCAATGGGACAGCCCACTGCTGGACCGCTAGCACAATAGGGAATAACTCCAAGCAGGCAATAGAAAGGGACTGACTTTTTACATGTTCGGGCCACTTCCCTTGACACCAGTGCGAAGCAAAGTAAGCCCCAAAACAAATTTCAGCAGAAGCATCAGTGTACATGTGCAATTGGTCACTATTGTACCATACCGAATCCGGAAACATTATCGTTCCGCTGAAATGTGACAAAAACTGCTGCCACGCCAGCAAGTCTGCTCGTGCACCTGAAGTGATGCGAATTTTGTGATGAGGTTTGGAGATACCCCTAGCTAGATCATGCAAACGACGGAGAAAGGCCCTGCCAGGTCTTACCGCCTTACAAACAAAATTGAGACGACCTAGCAGGGACTGAAGATTGCGCAGCGTGATTTTCTTCTGATCGAGCACACTCACAATCGTATTTTGTAAAGCAACTTGCTTATCAGTCGGGATTTGGATCTGTCGTGCAACCGTATCGATCGCTAAACCCAGGAAAGTGAGGTTCGTAACTGGACCTTCGGTTTTTTCTTCCGCGATGGGAACCCCAAATCGCTGACAAACTACTCTGAAAGATTGGAGGGAACGTGCGCACTCGGCATAACTAGCCCCAACGAACAGGAAATCATCCAGATAATGCACAATGTTAGGAGATTCGGCCACCTTACGAGTACAGTACTCAAGGAAAGTACTGAACCGCTCGAACGTAACACAGGATATAGCACAGCCCATAGGCATGCATTTATAAAAATAAAATTGGCCGTTATGGGAAAAACCAAGCAAATCAAAATCGCTTGGATGGACGGGAAGTAAACGAAAGGCCGATTTAATATCCGACTTAGCCATCAGGGCACTGCGTGGTAAACCTGCGATCATAGTTATCGCCTCATCAAAACTCGTGTATGAAACGGTGGTGTCTGCGGGATCAATGAAATCATTCACCGATTTGCCGATAGGGAACGACAAATTATGGATTAACCAAAATTCACCAGGAGTCTGTGTGGGCGCCAGGCCCATAGGCGAACAACGGAAATGAGGAAGAGGCTGGGACAAAAACGGGCCAGCAACGCGACCCAAAGCAACTTCACGATCAATTTTTGACTGCAGAATGTTGGGATGTTTGCGAGCAAATGCAGAATTACGAGCAGAGGTACTAACCCTGGAACCTGAATAGCCTACCCGGAAACCGCGCAAAAAACCTTCTTGCAAAAAGTGGGAGTCCTGAGTATTAGGGTGAGCCCGTAAAAGAAGGAAGCATACTACTTAGTTTTACTGGGGTTGATGCCAGCTGCCGGCACCCGTGCTGAGACGCGAGACTGTGAGTTTTCCCGACAACGGGTTGCGGGGTGGCAAAATGCCCTACAGGTGGAGCAGCGATGCGCGAAGCGACACAACGGGCAATTGCACTGACCGCGGTTGAAGTCGTTACATGTAGGTTGACCAACCCCGGCGACTGGGCGCCGACCAGGCCCGAAATCGGACCAGGGGTTGGTGGCAGTGGAGGGGGCACGTTCGCGTTGCTGGTACGGACAAAAATTATGCTGGTGCGAAACGGGCGCACCAAGCAGCACCAGCCAAAGTTCGGCATCAATAGTTGCCCAAGAGCACGACGGCACACGCGCCTGGCGCAATCGAAACTGGATGTCGTACTCGCGCCAACCATACCCCACATGTCGAAATGCTGCCGAGCGAATAGTGTCCGCGTACTTCAGTAACGAACGCGCGTGGGTAGGATGGCGCAACAAATACACAGATGCAAAAACTAGAAACACTGACGTCCACTGCTCGATAGACGTTATACGCGGAGCCTGCTTATGGGGACGAATCTGCCAAAGTGGGGACTCATTGGACCCGATTGTAAAAAGTGTCTCGTCAAAGGAATTATCCAAGCCGGTGCCGCGCGACGACTTCAACAAGGTTCCGAATTCTACGTACTCCCCCCTCCAAATTTTGTCTTTTAGATGTTGAGGAATCGCGGCCCCGAGATCGTCACAGACGCTAGTTAATGGCATATTCGAATCGGAAAAGGAGGTAATTGACAATGCGCTTGGAGCTAAAGTTCCCGACACCACGGGCGTGAAAATGGAAGGTTGCAGGGCTAATTCAAAAGGAGTAGCAACGGGGGACTTACCCGGCTCCAAAGTTTGCGACGAGCTCCCTCCAGGCCGACTGATGGTAGCGGGCGCTGGCGTTGCATGGGTAGCCTCAACACTTGCACTGTCTGGAATCATTCCGACCGTAGCCAACGGTGTAATAGTGGTATCCGGACCGGGCGATGCAAGCTGCGGTGCACTAGACCCCGCAAGGGCCGCAACCACCGACGCATCTTGACGGGAAGACTTGCGAGGCCGCCCCGAGCACGCTTCGCTCCACTCGTCGGCCCAGAAGGACCCCGCCGCTTGGAATTGGCGCGGGGCATAACTAACAAAATTGCTTTTGCAAAACAGACAGATTTTCTCTTTTCCAACCAAACGCCACGGCTGCTCAAGCAAAAGTGACCGGGAGTAACTCTCTCCAGTGCTACTACCATTTTAAGGTCACGCCAGTAACTAGTTCGAGGCATTAAATCACCTTGCCAGCAACCGCAAGTAAACACTACTGACCCACTTAGTGACAAGAGCCTCCAATGTTCCGCGGTGATAAATTATTTGAAGCTGCAATTTATTTTGCCTCAAATTGATTATAAAATGACACGGGTGACGCAGGAAATTATCATTTCGATGTTAGCTATCGAGGCGACTGCAAGTGTAGTATCTCTGCTCTAATTAGATTACTTTTACATTGGTCGGAAATGAAGATTTAACTTGAGTACTGTAAGTATTCGAGCTGCCTGACTTGTCTCTGTTTGGTAAACTTGGAAAAATTATTTTAAAACATTTAAATGAAAGCATGAAGCATACGGGAAAAACGTTAATAAAACAGAAGAGTATTAAACTGCTTTTATTTTTTGTTTACAGAAAACTACCCACCAACGTGAAGGATGATTTTACAGTTTGATGGCTTACGTCACAAGCAGCTTTTAAAAATAGCGATGAGATTTCGGACAGCAAACTCCGAGTTGACTTTTCTCTGCAAGGAGTCATTTAATTTTATTAATAAAACTGCTTGGTGTAAACTTAAGATGGCTTGCGTCACAAGCATGACTTGGGACTTTAAAAAGCGATGAGATTTTTGAAAGAAAACACCGAGTTCACTTTTCTCTGCAAAGAGTTATTATATTTTATTAGTAAAACTGCTTGGTGTAAAGTTAAGGGAGGCCGTTGTTTGTAGCAATCTTCCGCCGTGTTTGAGGTTCACGTCTTAAAACGTATCCCCGCACCAAAGCTTTCTTATTTAAACAAATAAACTCTGTAATTATAAAAGACAACGACTTGCTATTATCTCCCACCAGATTTAGAAGAGTTTTATACCTTAATTAGAGAAAAACCTCCACAAAAAGCGTATGTAAAAATAAAAGAAGACACTTGTAAACACGCCAATAAAAGAATAGAAAAAGGGTTCGTTAATTGTTTGATTGTTTTAAAAGATATCAGCCTTATACAGACTTTGAAGTGGAAAACGTAGGAGGTCGATATAAGCAGCGTTTAAAAAGTCCAAATCTTAAATAAACAAACTGACAGAAGATCAAGTGGGCCACATAGAAAGCAAGTTAAACCAAGTTTTACAAGGCAAGATCTCTAGGGGACAAGTACTCAGGTCGTTAGTGGTGGTGTGTTATTAAGACTTGTTTACAGATCAAACGTCAAAGTCAGGGACCTTTTTGAGTCTCGGAAAAACACTGGAGGGATGCTGTCAATAAATTTAGACTTTTATTAGGAAGACCGCTAGAGGACCCTCTCTTTAAAAACCGTTAATAATAAAACAGACTTTAGATGGATTCTTTTTATTTGACCGAAAGCGAGCAGACGCTTAAATTGAAACACGTCATCAATAACACAAACTCGTTAGAGTCATCAAACCTACAGTTTAAAACTGGGTATTTTAACGTGACGAATGCTACTGAAATCGAGTGGGAAACAAAATTGGACGGTGAACCGAGTCAAGATACGAGAAAAGAATTAAAAACGAGTTTTTGGGAGCCATTACACTAGATGCAGAGATTCAAGAACAAAAGAATTAAAATTACAAACCAACAGGTCAAGGATTTAGAAATACAAATTTCTCAGGAAAGACACCAGCCAACAAAACAAGATTTACATCGGCGGCTGTCTGATTTACACCAATTAATAAATGATGAACGTGAATGTAGACGATTAGCTTCAGAGGAATGTCGAATACACAACGAGTCCCCGTCAGGAGGGTCTATCAACGTGCAAAAGGACGAACACGGAATATTGAGAAACAGAGATCCTGAAATAGACAAAAGGCTTTTTCTCACGGGTTTAGAGGGTCCGTATTTGATAGTATTTGATAGACTTGGTGCTCAAAACTCGCTTCAACCGTTACCCGAGGGCAAAAAGGGGAAGCATCGTGGTGTCTCCCGGCGTTAATAGCATAGACTGGTTTGACTTTTTAATAAATTCGATCCCAGGTGTATCTTTCAAAGTTCGCTCAGAGTCTAAGAGGGTGAAGTTAGCGATCACGGACCCCAATATCAAGTTGAGGTTAGATAAAGAATTGTCTAAGCTGTTGAACTACACAAAGTCAAACTTTTACCCGGCGTCATTTGTGAAGGCAAATATGAATTAAACCCCTTGAAACTCGCGTTTATTCATTGCAAACAGTTAAATACCTATGACAACTTTTATAATGGAAAGTCTTCAGACTTGCTGGACGTGATAGCTACCTAGCCCCTAAACTCAACACCCAAGGTGTGTGTAAAACGCCTAAAAAGTTAATAGATAGGTACATCCGCGAGTTTACCTTCTCTGTCAAAAATGCGCAAGGAGAACTCATAAATAACAAAGGTGCTGGAATTTTGTTTGAGCTACACGTTTTTAAAACGCATATATAATAAAAAAGGAGAGATGGCAGCTACGGTACAGTCTAGCATTTATCCTACGCTAGAGTTAAACAAACAAACAAACGAAACGGCGGAAACCAAAGTCTGCAGGCTGCAAAAGATCAAAGGCGTCAAATTACAGATCTTACAAAAGCATAACGCACGCGAGACCTCTTACAAAAAGTTAAAGAGGTGGGAATTTCTTTCATTTTGTTTTCGTTTATTACGTAACGTGAGCGGTGAAGCGCGTCACCAATTTCTTTTTAAATAGCCCTTACTGCCATGCGTTCCTCTCTTTTTTCTTTCCTGCGTTACTGATGGTCGCAGCGGTCACTTCACTACTCCGAGTTCCTGTGCTTCGTTCTGGGTGATTCCGGTTGTTAATTTTCATCCTTTTCTTCGCGTACGTCGTTGTGGTGAACCAGGTTGTTTGGCAGTAGTATATAGCCAATATATTCTGGTGAGCTACAACGACAGCGTTTCATTTCATATCTTATTTTCTTTGTTACCCAGGTGGTCGATTTATTTTCCTTTTGATATAAAAACTCGTTTACTTCTTTTGGATAAGAAAAAAACACACACAAAAAGGTTTATTTATTTTGTAAGGCGAAGTAGCTACTCAATTATTTTCAAAAGGTAAGTTAGCCACTTTATTTTTGAGACAACATAGCCTAAAATTTAACACTCACAAAAAGAGAAAGCGAAGAAGCGAAAGAAAGCTCATTCCCTCTTTAAAAATGTTTCTTTAAAAAGCGATGGGAACCAACTTTAGTTACTTAGTGATCGTGGTTAATAACGACAACTGGTTTGCTGCCGAGTTTCCCAACTTAACGCACGACCATACAAGTTACCGAGAGTACAAACAGACGAAGTGGCCCACCGTCGGGTCAGCAACCCTATAACCAGTTTGATTTCGCGGTCTATTGCGCAACGCGGCATGTGGAGTAGGTTTTGATATACTGTCTGATCCTAAAGTGTATGTATCGGCGTTGTTTAAATTTCACGTGTACTACACGGTGAGAAAAATCTTGTTTGATTGCGTCATGCCTCAAAAAGCGACGAAATATTTGACACATTGCACAATTACGACCACCGCAAGTTTATTGACACGTGCCGACTGTTTAACGTCGATTCGACCAAGTTGTTTAAAGGAACCAAGAAATAGAAATATGTTTATAAATTTTACTAAAAACTCTCGAAATTGCATCTTTGGGTTTCAATTAACCTCATTTTAAATTTTTGTTTTGCAATTTTAACCCATATTTTGATACTTTTGGGGGTTTAATGCTAATACATATTTGCATATTCATGAGCATCATGATGCCATCCAAGGCACTGAATCTCAGTGTTTGAAAAAGTGCACCGTTCACTTCACATAACTCAAAAACATGTCAAACAGTCTTCACCGATGGAAGAAGACTACGCAGACGCACAAAAAGCAATATAAGAAAAATTCATTTCCTGGATCCTTTAAACAAACGCAAGATACATTGAGCAACGGATTAGGGGCCGCTTATTATAATGAAAATGGTTACGTACCGGTTCCGGGCAAAAATTACGACGCGCATGATTTACATGTAACCAATGGCAAGTAGGCAGGCTCCACTTACATGGACTTTGGATGGTCGAAACCACCTAAGGAGTGGGCTGTGCGAGTGCGTATACCGTAACGTGGATCGAGGAGTCGGACTCAGTCACGTTGGCTTGGTGGGACTTTATTCAGCAGAAGTCTAAATTAACCGACGTGGGATTACGAAGGTGAATGAATCGATCAGAGCTTACGTGTACGTATTGTTGGGAGCGCAAACTCAAACAAAAACCAGTGTGTTAGCGCCTGGAACGAGATTAGATGCTCAAGAATAATTTGTTACCATCGTGGAATCTTTGATTAACTCAGAGCCAAATTTAGAAGAGAGCATTAATCAATTCCAAGATTTGTTACAGTATGCCAAAACACCTCTTAATTTTGTGGTTGCGCCTGGCTTGTACTTGGTTCCTTCAGACAGGGATTTTCGAATCGGTACATTTGACCGCTATAACAATAGTCTCCAAATAGCGACGCCTGGAATGCAGACAAGATATACTGCAACGTTGAATTCTAGCTCTGCTCCAGTTTCCAATTCATCGACCGACTTTGATGATCCAGAAACTAAGGTTGAGTCCAAAGTGGTAGAGCCACAATCTACACCTCCTTACCTGTACATAAAACGACACTTAAAGGAAAAAAAACCGCTTGACGTTCATAACGTAGAGAAATTGTCGTTAAAAATCGGTGCTACCCCCTTTGGTGGAATAGCTTTCATGGCATATAAGGGTGTAAACTTAAAGCGAACAAAAATGTAAAGGCAAAAAAGCCTTACATACCATTTTAGCATGTAAGACTATTTTTTTCTCAAAGATTACTCTGACAAAGTAAACGTTTTTGCATGTATGTCAATATCAAGTAACCCACCGCTAAAAAAAGGCCACAAATGATTGTTGACCGCATCATTTGTAGCTTGAATGGTTTGTTGAGTTTCTTCATTTTAAATTAACGGCGTTGTTTCATCGTTTGGAACTGTAAGCTGTATATCATCAGACGGCTTAGGTTTAGATTTAATCATATATTTTTTGATACGTGTAGGCTTTTTTTAATTTCTTTTAAAATTTAGCTAAACTTGTTGAATAATCTCCAATTCCTAACTAGTCTCGAATAAATTTGGGTCCTTTCTAACCAGCACGTTCCGCAATGTCTTCAATGTAACTTACTTTTAAAAATTCACCGGGCATTAAACTTGTAAGCCTTATGTCTTTCAAAAATAGCGTCTCGATCTATTCTAAATTTGTCAAAGTAAAATACTTTGATGTCATAGACTCCCTTAAATTCGGTGTTGCAGCCTTGATGGAATTTGCTTAATATTTTTTTTTGTATCTGTGTATACATGTGTTTTTTGGTTTCTGATTTTGTCTCGGACTCGGGCTCGCCGACATTTAACCGGGCGAGTTGTTTCATTTGTTCACGTGGGTCTTAACCGGACTCGGGGGTGGGGTCGGTGGTTGTTCCTTTGTTGCTTTTGTCGACATCTTCTTTTAATACATAAGAACTTTTGTTGATGGAAAAGTGTTTCGTTGTAATAAGGTTGTAATAAGCGTCACTACGTGCCATATTATAACACATTTCACTCAACAAATGACCCATAGTCTGACTAATGATAGGGTTGTCATTCAAGTCCTTAGTTAAACCTTTTTCTTGATCTAAGTTGACGTTGTAGCCTAAAAGGTCAACGGGTGTTGCCAACCCTAAAACGCGAGCGTACAAACTCAAAATCGAGCTGCCTAAAGTTTTGACAGTTTCTTTTCCGAATCGAAGCTCGTATAGATTAAATGACTTCTCCTGTTCAGCTGGCGTAAGTGATTCCATATCTTTGATGGTATATTCTTTCACGAGATTCTTTTGGATTCCCCCGTTGAAGCAGCGGCGCACAAACGGTCTTTAATTGGGTTCGTGGATTGGATGGATTAAGATTTCGAGGTGAGGATCGTTTTGAGGTCTTCCATTTTTATTAAATGTTTTTTTTTTTTGAACGATAGCTTAATACGTAGGTACTCGTAGGTGTGATAAGTTAAATTGATTGCAATAATGAATTGAATAATTAGTTGAATGTATTGTAACATGTGCTGTTATTTTATTTACAACTAAATAAAAATTGATGTAACCAGACTATATCAGCCCGATAACACCAATTTTAAACAAATCTTAAGCAAGGAACAACGAAGTTTATTTTAGTTGTGAACAAGTCTGTAAGACTTCCTTTTGTTATTACAAGACAGACAGCACAATACGCAGTTACTATTAATGTGTCCCATTTTATTATCTTATCGCTCATCGGTTCCCATGTCTGATTTTCGTTCTGAAAATTGCAATTTCACTTTGCAATCCTCGTAATAACAATATTAATAATCCTCGATGAGTCCTTGCAAGAAGTCGCTGTCCATAAAGGAATCAGGATCAAAGCAATTGTATTTTTTATCTTCACAACGACAGCTTTTAATCCAGAGGCGGATCGTGATCTTAATTGGATCCCTGCATAGTTGACACCTGTATTTTTCTTTACCGTGTTTACAGATACCATTGCCTCCACATTCTTCACAGCTGTATTTTCGTCATCTGTGTTCACAACACGCATTTACGCACAAACCTCTTTGCTTTTTATGCTCGCAAATGACGACCCGTTACAATCAACGCATCGACACTTTTCTGCACATTTGTGTCGATCTTTACACATCTTTGTCATTTCAATACACTTTGTACAATTTGAATAAATCTTACCGTTGATTTTTACTTGAGACTGTGAACGATCTTTTGATTGTTTACATCTACTACAAATCTTTATCTTTTCTGTTGTTATTGTTATATTGTTAATTTATAATTTACATCAGAGAATATGACACAGGTGGCTCTGTCATTAAGGTAAACTTTGAGAACTTCACGTCACGTAAATGTTATTTCAGTTGATCCCGTTCTTCTTCGGGAACCAAGTCGTTTTCATCCAGCGCTTGATCAAAAGAGTTTTTATCTTTTGTGTTAAAGAGGGCGATCCATGCGGTGTTTTCGCGAAGGTCTTTGAGTACCTTATTGTATTTTTGTGTCAAAAACCAACATGATTGCAAGTAATAAAAACCAACATGAGTGCAAGTAATGTCTTGCATTAAACGCCATTTTACTTAATAAGCAGCTATTACTCGTTTTACTTTTTTCCTGTATTTAACATCCTGATAGGATGAACAGTGGTCCACGATAAACAACATATTCACGCCGTCAAAAGCTTTTTGATATAGGTCCAGCGCTTTGTTCATTTCAAGTTTTCCTTATCTAAAAGGTACACATTGTCGTCAGTATATACCAATAATCTTTCTAAATACGTTTTGTTTTAAACAAGGTCGGACAGATTGTCACAATCGCTTCAAATACAAAACGATATTCCCGCTCCAATAAATCCAGCACTCACTTTATCTTATCACTGCCTGTCTTTTCCACTATGACAGCACAATGCGGACTTTTATACATATTTAGACTCATACTGTTTAATAAACCGAACTCTTAAAATTGCCATCCACTATTGTCAATTGTGCGTCCATAATCAAAAACACGTATACCAAGAGCGGCCCTGCCTTTTCCGCTTATCGTTCCATTTAAATCGCAATGTCGCTTCCGCCGCCCAACGGCCGACCAGATCCACGTGCCGAGTTGTTGTTATTGTTGGAACTTCTGAAATCTAACCACAGACCGTATTTACCTTTCAGGTAGTTAGCCATGTCAACGCCGGTCAAAGTCAAGTCTTTCACAACCGCTCGACCTGCGTCGGTGTCTGAATCGCCGAAAAACTTGGAGATTTCGTTCGTGCTGGTACTCGAACAACCCTTGCGAGTAGAGTTGATTTGGTTTACCTTCGACGGTAACGCTGGTTTTCTTAACGCGTAGATTGTAAAATCTTTAGGGGGTTTTTAACGGCTGGATCTTTGAACAAGATCAAAACGCCTTTCAAGCTTTTAATCGTTTGATCGATTTTTATATTCCTCAAAGTATCGGGCTTGTTGACCGCTTGTTTTTTTCGACGAGTGAATCCAGTAAAACAAGTAGTACACGCTGCTCCTGTGTTTAGCGTGTAAAGATTGAGCTAAGTCTCGGTTGGCCATGACTTTGTACTCGAGCGTCAGGTCCGAAATAGCGTACTCTGCGGCGGTGTCTGTCGATTAAACGACCTTGTCGTGATCGTTGAACGTGAGTTCGAACGTTAGGGGTTCTTTCAAGCCTGTAGGATAAAAAGGCACGTGATCTGTTAAAACCACATGCTGCCAGGTGCTTATAAAAATGCAGTGCACGCATGCGGGGCGATTTTCAACATTTTCACTTTTCAAAATTCTTCAAAAATTCATTATTTCATTTATATAACGGCCGTTTCCACCCACAGGAAGGACTCCACACTGACAGGTAACCTTTATTGACTCCTTAATATTTCAGCCAGGCCTGCAAACTTGTAAAAAGATCCCAGATTGTGCGGTGTTACGTATGATTCTTTTGTTCCCGAACCTGGGACAGCGCTCTGTTTGCGTCTTTTCAATACGGGCGTGCAGCAGTGCTGTGTGGCTCATCGCTGCGGTGGTGGAGCCTACTGTTTCAAAACAAGGCTGGATTATCTCCACTTTTGAGAGTGAAAAAATGTGGGTAATGCCCAGCAGTTCAGTCGTTTGTGCCAAGCACGGTCTGTTGTTATAAGCTCTCCCGGCTCTGCGTATAAAGCCTATGTGTTCTAAAATAGGTCACCCGGCAGGAAGTGGTTGATATCAAGAAGTCTAACGGAATCGCGTTTCTGTTCTTGTTAGCGTCAGCGATCGCTTTGTCTTTACCGTCGTTACCGCGCTGGCGTCACCTGCCCCCAGTTGCAGTTTGGCTTTGTTTCCCTTTTTAGACTAAAATACACCATGCTTTTAGTCTTTGTCAAGGGCAACCAGCTATCTTTAAAATTGTGAAGGACGTCAGGGCTATATAACTCACAATTTTGTTGCCTTGTAGACTAACGTTTAGTTCGCCAATCAAGTTACGGGCGACGTTATTATACACGGTTTGACTGTCGTCGATGGAGCAATGGTGCCCGGATTGTGCGTAAACGTTACCTCACGTCGTTCGCCTTTGATGGCTCGAGGTGTTTTTGGCTTGGGTTTCATTTCTTTGTATATTGGCTTGCTACGTCTTTTTATTATAGACGGTTTTATAATTTAGAGGTTTTGTTTTAGGTGGTTCCATAATTTATAAAGCGTTTTTAAAATTAAATGCGAGTGCTTTAATGATGGGAGGATGAGCTATAGACAACACACTGGCGTCCACTGGGTCCAACTCTCTGTTTAGCAGTCTCTCTCAAAAACATGTAGACGAAGAACGAAAGAGACTCGATTTGGCTTTGGAACAATTGGCACCAGCCAAACAGACCTAGAAAGAAAATTGCGTTCATCTGTTGGTTTTTTAAACGAATATATGAGGCAAGAACGCACGAGTCAACGCAGGTTTACCGATGTAGACGAAGCCCTGCGTGCTTATTCGGAATTGACAGGGAAAAACGTGTTGAAGACGTTGCCGCCAAGGCCCGTGTTGTCAGATTTTTACGTGCCTTCGAAGGACTAACGCGTTAAAGAGCTCGTGTGGGTTCTCGAAGGAATTGCCTTGGTCTGTTTTTTAGATTATCAGTTTGCTTAACTTTATTTTAAAAGCCATGATTAAAGAAAAAGAGGAAGAATTTTCTAAACTGTTTTATATTCTGCAAGGCTATTGGAAAGGCGAAAGCGCCGTATATCACTTGCACAAAAGAAGGGTGTGGGCAACAATGGCGCTGTAAGAAGGTGGTTAAAACAACAGGCCGTGTGGCAGTTGTATCTGCCTGCACCTGTCTCGAACCGATGACTCGGTCAAACCCAACGACACACATTAAATGGACGCGTTATATTTGCCTTGGGATCGCGTAAAACGTAAAACTTACAAATACACGCTGGCGGTAGTCGACGTGGCCTAAAAATACAAAGAGACGGAACTTTTGACGAGCAAAACGGCCGACCAAGTAACCGATGCCCTAAAACATATTCATAAAAGTCCCCATTGACCTGGCTTAAAACAGTTAACGAAGACTAGGGGTCTGAATTTAAAGGCGAGTTTTAAAAAAGTTTGCTAAAGAGGGCGTTCAGATACAAGTGGGTGAACTAGGTGCTCATCGATCGGTGGGGCTCGTTTAACGGTTCAACAGAACGTTGGTCGAACGACTACTCGGTCATCAGTATGCAAAAAAATGTTGAACGTCGGTGTCACAGTCTATGGGAACTCTAGCAAGAAGATCACTTCACACAAAAATTTAATATTTACAATATATACATCTAAATTTATTCAAAACAATAATTATGCCCAACTTGAAATAACAAATAGTCAAATGTCCCTAAATGCAGAACGTGGCCCGTGACCATAAAATGGCAAATCCATCAATCATACTAGATTTATCTTACAATTAAGTTTCCTGACCAATTCTTATTTTACACGGTCAAATTCCTTTATACGAATTACTCAATATTTGCAATGCTCAATCATCAATTCACGTTATAAAACTGTCAGTTTCTTGTGCAATCTTTCTTCACATAAAATAGTTCTAGAATCCTTAATTTGCAGGTAAATTCTCAAAGCTCAATGTTAAAACGTCTAACCACACAATCCATCCGCACTGTGGAGGATATATAGTAAATGAGCCAGATTTACTTCAAACTGCAATTCCTTACTTAATATCCAGACAAGTCAAATAAGTCAAATACTTTACACGTTTATAACCAAAATGTCACAATACCACAAGTAGTTTACCACAAGGGTGATACTTATACAACAAAAATCAGTAAATTTCCCACGACGTGTGACTTTTAAACAGGTGCAACAAACCAAATAAATCAAATATCTCGAATTTTTAATCACATTCACAAGATAAGGCCAAACACAAAGGGAATCAAAAAAATATCAGAATGTTATACAACTATAAGAAATTATTTATATAGGGAATATTTGCAGTGATGCTCATCACAGTAACAGTAGTTCCACACCCATCGTCCAGATCGCCAAGGCTAGTTGGATCACAAGAGCAGGACAACGCCTGTAGTTTCATCTACACAGGTTCGGGAACAGCGAGGCTTCACTCTGCCAATGGAGTTCCCGGCGGCTAAAGACTCTCTCCAGGCTTCACAGATTAACCGGGCTGCCTACAACATCAGGGATCTGCCGATCCATGTACATCATATAAGGACCATCTAAAATAGAAAATTATTAAACTACGCCTTGCCAAAACGAGTATAACAACCTGTCACGATGACAAATTAAACCGATTCCAAGCGATTAAAATAAAAAAAACATACGGTATAACTTACGACGGCGGTTATTTCGCCGACATATGCTTGTCCGAGCCACCCCAAGACTTCACAGAGCCCCAATCATCTGTGCCAGTAGCCAAGGGACGGCACAAGCTAACCAAAATGGCTAAGTCAGCATAAATCAGAATACCGTTTTCCCTCTACCATAACATGTAGCAAATGTCACACCACACCCTGTTAAATCAATCCTTTTATACATTCACACCCACATTCAGCGAGTGCCAAGGGTGCACTAATGCACGCCCCTGCATTCCAAAGCTGGGCCAGGGCTAACACAAAGGTGAACTAAGTCAATTAATACAAAACTACAATGGCCAACAGCAATCATGGTCCTGCCAGGGAAAAGACTAAAAATGTGGTTACTCTGATTCAGCTGTATCAGTCGAGGTGGAGCGTCTGCCCAAGTCGTAAAAGCACTAAACAAAGAAAAGACCCGGTTGATCGATGCAATTCCCGCGGAGGCCGCTAAACGAGACGGAGTGAAACAAGCAAACTTCCTTAAGGTGCTGTCATCCGGTACCTATATTACCCCGGTAAACAAGAAGGCCGTACCGTCAGGAGAGCGACCGAAAATAAAAATGAGTTCAACGCTGTATTACTTGCTCGATACGACCAAGCGTTCTTTAGTGCAAGAAGATCTTCAAGTGATACCAGAAGATACTGAGTTACTGCCTGCTTGATAATGACCGCAGGTTAAGTATCGATGCCGTGTGATAAGTATCGTTTTGTATCTAAAGGCGGTTCTAAATAGACGTTGATTAAAAAGCTTTGGCACTGTTGAAACAAGCAATTTTTGTAATTTTCGTACGAGAGTTGGTTTTGTTTTGGTCAAGACTTCAGAAACACCTTTGGCTTTTTTCAGATTTTGGTATTGTGACAAAATGGAATCCAACATGAGTTTGCCACCAAATTCGTCTTTCATCCTACCAATGACTGTCTTGTTTTAGGGTCGTATAGTTGACGATCCGTCGGATAATTACTCAAGTCGAATTGATTTTTATTTTGGTTGATATAAGCGTATATGTCATCGGTTTCGACGTGTACCAACAGAGAATCGGTATCAGTATACATCAACATTATTTTGTCGTTAAAATCTCGTTTCAACTTATTGCAATAAAAGTCATACATCAACGTTTTAAATAAATCTAAGATGCAAACGCCGCAACAGATGAGTTTGCTCAGAATTTTTTTGTTTTTTACATTTTAACAAACGACAGATCGCACTCGAGAAACGCCGTGGTCGTTTAGTAATTCGGCAGGCAAGACACTTTTGTAAAGGTTTTGTATCTCCGTTTCGCTGAAGATGTACATCAACATAGTGTCTCCTGTTTTCCATCGTTTTACCAAATACTGAATTGTTCATAAGTTTGAAGCAATCGTTTTCAAAGATAGAAGCAGCTTGTTTGCGCAATTCTGTGTTTTTATAGATTAAACTTCTCCTCCGAGGCGCTTGCTCGAAAGACATCACGCGATGAACTGCTTTCAGTTGAAGTTCCAATTGTAAATAGTCCGGCAACGTTCGATAATCTACTTCATATTTTTGTTTTGAGTATAACGTGGCCACGAGTTTGTTTACTGAAGCAGTCTTTATTCCATTTTGCTCAATCAATTCTCTTTGATAGTTTGACAATTGGAATGTTTTCAGGCGCTAATGGGAAATCGTTGTGTAATCAAGTACGTGCTGAGGGTAATCGAGAGTCACTTCGAACATGTAGCCAGTTCTAGATAAATGTGAAAGTTTTTTAATATACTCAGAAGTAAACTTGTCTAAGTTTCGTTCCCAATGAAATTTACCTGCAGGTAGACACTGACTCATTGCCCATCCATATAGATTGTTTGCATCAAAGTACCCAACATGTGACGTCAGTTTGTTCGGGTCGTAAACTGATAAATATTTGTTATTTGCTTTTTACGTAACGAACGGTTCCGACGCTTGACATGCCGGTGCGTTTTGCACATTCAAAAAAAGATGTTTGTCGATATCTCTTATCAACTTAAGTTCCATGCGGGAACGTTTCAACAGCGTGCGCCAAGCAAGGCTAAGTGACGTATAATAATTGACGGGGTCTAAACCATAATGCATTCTGAAGACTTTTCGGAAGTTTTCAAAAACGCTCGCATGTAATAACGCGTCCAATTCGACGTACAGGTCGCAATAGTCGCCTAAGGTTCGACATCCAAAGGCTTGCCAGACGCACTGGGCTCTTGTGTAATTTTCTTCAGATATATGTTCTTGTCTGAGTGAACTATAAAATGTTCCTCGCGGCGGTAATTTAGTTTAAAATGAGTCCACGTATTATTATGGATTTTTCCAAAAGCAGCTCTGTGTTTTCGAGAACTGTTTTCGGAGTAATTTAAAAGAGTCTTGATGGCAAGCTTTCACAAGTACATCGAGCGAATGTGCCACAAAATTAAACGAATCTAAAAACTTGAGTTGAGCTACTGAAAAAGAATTGCACTTTTCGGAATGTTTTAGAATAGAAAACAGTTTGTTGTTGCTCGACGCGGCTAATCCTTGCACAATGAGCATCGTAATTTTCCAAATTGTGTAAACCTACCGGAGTATTAGTCTTTTTTGGAACTATTTGGAGTTGAAGATTACATTGCTATATTCAACGGTGATGTGACAGTGGTCACGAAATGTTCAAAATTTGTTGATTTGCTTTCTACATTTGATGCAGCAGTATTCGATCCAACCCGTTGTTTTTTATTATTTTAAATTCTTCCTTTTCGATTTTGGTTTTCGGGTTTTACGGGATGGAACAATGACATTGATCATCTTTTGATGCATATCGGTTTTACGCAAACCCAACAGGCGTTGAATAATTTGTGCCATTTTCGTAGGTCAGATGTCCATCGAAGCGGTTTTTGTTTGGCAAACACGGCGTTAATTTTGCGTTTTTTCTTGTATGAGAGCGTTTATAAACGAAGTAGCAGCATCCCTTCCTCAATATGTTTTGTGATTCACACAAACACCGTCGCAACGAATGACAAAGTACGAGAAACCAGACGGCTTGTGATATTGCTTTCTGATTGTGTTCCCTTCTTGAGGCGGAACAGGGTGTAAAACTGATTCCAAATTGGTATATATAACGAATGGCGCGGGTTGTTTTTTTAATCTTTCATTTGGAATTTTAATTTGTTTTCATATTTTTCGGGTAGCACGACTTGAGAAGAAGGAGAGTCTAATCCTAGGCAATCTTCTTTGTGTTGAGCTAACCTTTTGGTGGTTCTAAAATGGGATTCGCATCTAAAGCTTGGATATATTCTATGGCCATGATTACTTATAACGCTCGACACGAGTCGCAAAAAATCTTCAATCCACCAGTTTTTTAAAAATTCCATTTGAAAGTACACGCAACAAAACTCGCAACGCTCGTTATTTAAGCTCCTGAAAATATGCATACGCGGGACGCGTTTTGGACGCAACGACCGATCCAGTCTACATAATGAAGATCAATGATTAGACTTCAGTTTCTCTGGTTCCAGTCAGAACATGTAGTTTCGATAAGCGTGTACGCAGCTCGGAATCTCGTACGCCGAATATGAGCTGCACTGCAGAACGGCTGAAAACAGTCTACAACAATGGCAAGAATTAACGTTACTTCCAACTTTATTTTATAAGGACGCATAGAGTAAAAGACGTGAAACTGGTGCGCCTTAGGAAAGGTAGAAGTGTTGAATATGTTAGTTACAACATTTTTCGCTCGATTTTGCACCCTTTAGATTGGTGGCGCCAAGGGCCAGCCGGTCGGATGGGGGCACCAGTCTGACTCCACGGTGGTGCGGCTGGCGCCCTTGCTGGACCAACCGGGAGACCCCGCCGTGCCAGCGCTAGGAGGCTTCTTTTGGCGGCCGAAATAAACGGGTTTTGCCCTTGAAAACAAAAGTCCTGAGCTCGTTTTTCCTGGAGACGTTTGGATCTCCGCAACCCAGATTCTACCTGTTCAGATGCTGCCCGCCCCAAGCCTTTCTATGGCTGAACTGGCTAAACATCTTGGGTGCTAAGCTGTGGAAAGGCAGCCCTACCTGGTCTGATACTTTTGTGTCCGACAACAGGGATCTCCTACAGTCATCTGGGGGATCACATGTGATGAACTAATTTGCATCATTTTCCTCAAGCAAAGGGCCTGGGATTAATGAGTTGCAGTCATTATTTGCCTCTGGCAAACCATACAGAGGATCTCCAGAGCCTTGCAGAATGAGCTCTTTGCGGGGTCCAATATTATCATTCTACGATTCAGCCACCTGGCATCGCCACCTCCAACTGGTCTAACAACAAATAGATCTTGTGTTGGGTTGATCTGAATGACCACATATGGTTGCTCATTAAATATGTTAGTCAGCTTTTGCCTACCCTTGCATGCCATCTGCTTGACCAGGACACGATCACCAACACAAACGGGACGCGCTCTTGTGTGCTTATCATAATTGCCTTTATTCACAGTCGCAGTCCAACTAAGCCTACCCTTCACCACCTTATGGGTCTGATTTATGATCTTGGCCTGTTTCTCAATAGCTTGTTCATTCCAATTGCTGTTTGTGTCGTGCAGAAGATGATCTAAGAGGATTGCTGGGCTACGCCCAAATATAAGGGTGCATGTGGTGTAACCTGTTACAGTATGAGGGATGTTATTGTAGATGTATACTAAATGTGGGACCAAGTCAGGCCACAGGTGTCGGCTCTCATCATCAAGGGACCTTATCAAATTACAAAGTGTCCGATTAAATCTTTCAGACAGGCGATTTCCCTAAGGATGGAAATCATTGGTTTTGGTTTGCTTAATACCATACAGCCTACAAAGCTCTGAGACAAGCTCACTCTCAAAGTTTTGACAACGATCTGAGTGAATTTGTGCCGGAACACCATAATGGCAAAACCAATGATCTCGTAAGACCTGTGCCACAGTTTGTGCAGTCTGGTCTTGGCAAGCAACCACTTGGGAAAATTTTGCAAATGAATCTGTCATGATCAGTACGTCTTCTACCCTTCCCTTTCCCATGTCTAACTTACGAAATCAATTGCAAGGCGCTCTAGTGGCTGAAACGCCAACAAGTGCCGCATGGGTGGGCGGACAGTGGGAGTTGGAGGCTTGAACAATCATTTCGCGTAGTTTCTTTGGTACCAGAAATTGGAAGACATCGTCAACCAAAGGATCTGTTTTGCATCGAAAGAGTACACCATTTCGTTCAGTGAGTCGTGGCCATTCCATCATCCAACCCAGCGCTCCTGCAAAACAAATCAGAATATGACAAAGGTTGACCAGGTGTCCATTTTTGTTGCCAATACTTCCTAACAACCTTTAACTCCTCGTCCTCCCACTGAAGACATGCCAATTCCTCATATGAAAATGACGGGAAAATGACAGGGGACGAGAATTTCGAGTCATCAGATAACCCATCCCCACACTTCGTTGAAGAGATCCCCTCGTAATGCATGCCCTAAAGTACCTCAGGGATCTCGGCACCCACCACAATAGGATCAGGTTCGTCTGAATGTACACTTTGTGTTTCTGCAATTTCATTATTCTCAGGATGCCTGCTCCCTAGGGCTAGAGCACATTTGTTAGATTTACCCGATCTGTACTTGACATCAAGGTCAAATGGTGCAAGCTACGCCATCCAACATTGTTCCGTTGCCCCAAGTTTGGCAGTTTGTAAGTAAGCTGACGGATTGTGGTCCGTCCAAACAACTGTATGGTGACCCAGCAAGTATTCGCGGAATTTTTCAGAGACGGCCTATTTAAGGGCTAACAGCTCGAACTTGAAGCTGGACATCTCGGTGCAATTCCGCTCTGATCCACGCAAGCCCCCACTCCCATATTCTACAGGGTGAAGTTTTCCAGATTCATCACTTTGGCTAAGGCAGGCCCCCAGACCCCTTGCAGAAGCATCAGTCTCAAGGACAAAGTCACGCTCAGAGCAGGGGTAGGCCGATACTGCAGCCTCGCAGAGGGCCCTCTTCAAAGTATTAAATGCCTTATCTGCCCCAGGGGACCAAGTGAATGGGCAATTCGCCTTCCCTGCTTTTGCTTGTGCTTTAGTAACAAGGGTATGGAGGGGCTCTGTGATCTAAGCAAAGTCACGAATAAAACGTCTTTATTAAGACGCCGATCCTGAAAAGGATCGTGGCTGACTAGCATTGGAAGGAGTGGGCCAAGAGTGCACCCGCTCAGTCTTCTTTGGATCAACAGTCACTCCCTTGTGGCTGACTACATGCCCCAAGTGCAAGAACTAATATATTATCGTATGATGCAATACAGAGGCACACATATAAAGTGAGGCTAGTCAGCGTCAAAAAAATTTGGAGGCAGAAAGCTCTAACCAGCCTCACTTATAAGTGTGCCTTCTGTATTGCATAATACCATAATATATTAGCACCACAGTTACAGCATGGCCATTTAGCTGCACAGGCCTAACTTATACGTAGCGGTGGGTAGTCCGATCGGGTTCAACAACTGGCACTTCGTCCCATTCAGCTTAAGGCCATACTGCTTAAGGCGACTAGATGCTTTGTAAAGCCTTTGAAGGTGAACACTAAAGTCTGTAGAGTAAACTAACAAATCGTCAAGGTATGATACCAACTCAGATAGATTAAGATCCCCAAAAACTAGTTCCATAAGGTGTTAAAATGTGCTAGGGCTGTTGATTAAGCCCTGTGGAAGCTTTAAAAAGTCATAAAGACCCCAGGGGACCCTGAAGGCTGTCTTCTGAATGACGTCACAATGCACAGCAACTTGAAAGTAGCCATGGGCCATGTCTAATGAGGAGAATAATCGTGCATCACCAAGGGCTTCAAGAGTCTCCTCTATTCTCGGCAAAGAGAAGGAGTCCTTTGTTGTCTTTGCAGTCAGGCACTTATAATCGATATAGAGTCTCAGTTGGCCATTTTTCTTTCGTACCAAAACAGTGAGGCTAGCATACGGACAGGAGGAGCGGGGAAAAACACCCCGATCAAGAAGAACTTGGAGCAACTGCTTTACCTCATCCACCTGAGTTGGGATAACCCTACGATACGAAAGAAGTGCATCATCACTTTTCCTTATCTTATGAGGGATAGGGTCACAAAACCTTAAGTCATATGAGCCACTGGAGAATACATTCAAATGCTTTTTGATCAAGTCAGCGGCTGCTATTGCTTCGCTACCACCTACGTGTCTAAGTGTCAAACCAGGGGCAATGATAACACTGTTCCATCGGGTTTAGGTGAACGACTCTCGGTTCTGGTCCATATCTTCCAAGTCTTCCCTAGATTGAGGACGATTCTGGTGCTCTTTCTCAGTAACATCAGGCTTGGTGACTATAGCTGCTTTCTCAGCAACTGCACGATGAACAGAAACATTGTACCCGTTCTCGTGTGACTCAAGAGATATGTACTCTCTGGGAGTAACCTCAAGCAAGCTCACTATATGAGTACCTGGAGGAATAACTACGGGTTCCTGACTATTGTTAGCAACACATATGTCAATAAAAGCACCATTTACTTCAGCTATGCCCTCTACTTCATGGAACATGAGAGTGGAACACGCCAGATTTAATTTCCCTGAAGCTTCCAGTATTTGCCAAACAAAGCAGACAGACTGAACCAAGAAACCTAATTTATTCAATGAATCTATAACACCTCCCAACTCACAATGTATCCGAGAAACAGTGCAAGGGGAATCACACTACGCTCCCTTACAATTGCGTCAAAACATACGGGATTTGTACAACACTCTGAGCTCGTTCCACCAGATACAGCAGGAGAGTTTCGCACCCATTGAAGGGCAAATTCCCAATCAAGGTCAGTACTTGCAGAACAAGCACCATGCACACTGCATGCTATTTGCAGCGAAATGTTGCAACCCAGTATTACTGGGCACTGCTCTGTTTGAGCAGAAGTCTTGGACTGTGGAGTCTCCTTAGAAACTGGAAAACTTGCCCTGAACTCTCTACAAAACACCTCCATTGTGGCATATATATAGCCCTGCACATGCATCTCAAGGTCATTTGCCCGCATTAACTTCAGCAGTTTCCCCACTGGTTTTAGTTTTTATTTTGCCTCCTTTATATGCTCACGGTAAAATCTGGCAGAGAGTAAAAACACTTCAGCCCCTGTGTCTAAAAGGCACCTAACAAGATGGCCATTCAGAACAACTTTAGTAGTAGGACACTTAGCAACTAGTTTCCGGTGAATCCCAGCTGGAGAGAGGCATTCATCATGTTTAGCCGCCTCATCTCTTAAGGCTTGAAAATGAATAGAATTTGCATGTAGAGGTTTTTGAACACTACAGACTCCTACAGACTCCTCCTGCGTCACATTGCCCTCTGTGACGGAGATGGCAATTTCCCGAGCTTGGTTGTTTATGACTTTTATCAGTCTTTCCATCGGTCTTTTTGGACTCCAATTTTTGGCGCTTGAAACAGTTTTCTACTAAATGCACTGACTTTCTGCAGAAAGAACATTTTAGCACATTTTTATCTTTTCTACTGGGGCACTTTTCGGTCAGTAGGTTTTCCATGCTGTCAGACGTGGCTGTCACCTTTGTGCACGTGTCAGCTTATTGTGCAACAAGTTTCTCTACAGAATCGATCAATTTTCTTGAACCTCAAGTAACTCAGGAATCTAGTTACACTGACTTTCTGCAGAAAGAACATTTTAGCACATTTTTATCTTTTCTACTGGGGCACTTTTCGGTCAGTAGGTTTTCCATGCTGTCAGACGTGGCTGTCACCTTTGTGCACGTGTCAGCTTATTGTGCAACAAGTTTCTCTACAGAATCGATCAATTTTCTTGAACCTCAAGTAACTCAGGAATCTAGTTACACTGATTTGCCTTAGCTGTAACTTTATATTCAGTGGGTGATTCCAGTTCAGGGGCACTGTTCTCAACTTCGGTTTGCTCGTTATCAGGGAACAACTCTAAGGCTAGTTCACGCAATTCACAGAGTGAGAGATTTGCTTGGCTGTGAAGCAATTTATGCATCTCTCGCTTTACAGCTATGTCTCTTACCCCCTTGACAAACTGCTCTTTTAGGGTATTCCTTCGGAATTGTGCGTCCAAGGCAGCTGCCTCAATGTGATCATGAAGCCTAATTAGTGATCGACTAAAATCAGTCAAACTTTCCCCAGGTAACTGGTTACGAGAATACAGGGCCCATGATAGGGATTGAACAGTTTCAGGGGAGCCAAATCTATTCGCCAACAAGGTCTTAAGCTTGGGAAAATCATTCCGGTCATTAACCGGTGTGCAAAGCACTTCTTCCTTAGCGGTGCCCCTAAAAAATTCAAGAGCTGTGCTCAACCGATCTGCATCACTGAGACCACCTGTCTGACATATGTGTCTAGATCAGCCAACCACTCAACTAAAGTTTGGTCACCTGATTTTTAGGGTGGCCATGGAATTTACAAAGTCTCACAGTAGTCACACGTTGATACCTCAAGTTTTGGAAAGCTCCAGTAAGTGAGTTTGCGAGCGCTTGGTTGGACTGTAGAATGGCCTCTGCCACCCATTTTGGTAATGCCATAGCTCCAACAGTGTTAGCAAAGCACAGTAAAAGAAAACGGTGAAGTACAGCAGAGCAAATAAAAGTGTTTCCTACTCAATAAACACTAAACATTGTCATATGTACATGTAACTAAGGACTAATCAACACTCTTGTACATGTGTGCAAGCGTATACATATAAAAGATAATGGTACAGAAACGAGCAAAACTCACAAGCATACGTGTATATGTACAAACTGCTAATTCACAAAGTGGTGTGCACATTCGTCACACATACCACCAAAGTAAAGCTACATCTCACTCGGAGCCACACGTGAATATACAGGTATTCAAAGAAACTTCCCAATCGATGTGTAATATACACACATGCCTATGCAACATGTAAGCATTCACTTTTAACTGACAGGTGTTGTCAAGAATGTGCACACAAACTTCACAGATTTTTCATTAAAAACCTACGGAAGGTCTGAGAATGGAACTCCAAACCTTAGACACAGCAGAGGATTAGGAGCAGAAAAACGATTCTAGTCACGTCTTAATTGGACCAGTTTAATCTACATGTACCAATCTGTCAAGGGTTCACATCTGCAAAATCTCCAGGTTGCTTCAATAGAGAGCCCCCCAGATCCTGTCTAAGATGCCATTTCTTCCTGTAGTGGTTCAGTCCTGTTTTTATCACTCGGGGGGGGGGGGAGATTCGTACACCAGTGAAGGGGGATATGGAGGGTAGTCATTAACCTTGGTACTCAAATAAATGAGTCTTGACCCCTGGCTTCAGTTGATCGGTGTTATTTGTTATTATTTACTCGTCCCTCAGATCAGGATGACAAGAGGACACCCCGAAGAAACCAATAAAAAGATCCACTGAAAAGTCAAGATGGAAATATTTATTATTCCCAGCCAGGAAACAGCATAGGAGATCAGGAGTCACTTATGTTGACGCCCAAATATCCGCAGAAAATGCTGATCAAAGTCAGTGAGCATGGTGGCAGCGTGCGTGCTCCTGCACGTAGGCCACAAAAGTCTATGACATCAGAGCCATGACATCATCTTGAATATATTATGTTAATAAACTACATGCAATTTTAGGTGAGTGCCCAGATCTCCACAATAGAGAGGGGCAAGTTCGTCTTACACGCCCTACAACTCTAGCCTGTTGGAAAAAGAAGCAAAGGGTTGTCGGCAACTAAGACCTAAAGGCGAGGGGGTCTGGCACAGAACAACAGCAGCTAGATGTTTTATGTGAAGGAAGAGACAGCAATGCGCAGACTCGGTTGCCTGATACATAAGGAACTTACTCTGACACATTGCAACGAAGTGTCTATTCTACTGCGTGATATCTTTCTCTGAGAGCACGCATATGTATTGATTAGAGGAGTTGTTGGCTTCGAGATGTGGATTACCTTCGGGTCAATCTCAAAGTCCAACGTTCATAAGAACAACTGTATTTTGAGGAGGCCAAGGCGTAGGGAGAGGGTACCTCCGTAGTGATTTATCTGGCGAAGCGACAATGTGATATCCAACATACTCCTGTCCCCGAAATCTGAAAGTTCGGACACAGGAGTAAGTCATAGAATTCGGTAAGTGCCGGTAGAAACCAGTAGTTGAGAATCCGTCCACGGTTTCACTGGTCACATATATGCTTGTGTTATGAAGGCCCAGAAAAAGGACGAGAGCCGAACTTACTTAGATAGGAGAGTGGAAAAACGACAGAAAGCTGAAGATTTAGAAACCTGTATGGCTAGCATGCTTCTATTAAAGTGATGTTCAGGAAAGCTCCAGCCTCATCTGCACATCTGCCTACAAAGGCCAGTCGCTAGAATGTCTGATTGTGGGAATGGTTAGCTGGTGGGAGGAGATAAAGGCTACCAGAGTAAGGGCCCTAAAGACACCGACAGAGTGACAGGGTCGAGGCTAGAGAGTTACTCTGCCGTGAATGAAGTTGAAGAACTTGAAGTTTCGCGAGAGGACTGGAATGGGAATCAGACACACGCAATACCAAATGTGTCAGGAGAGATTGGGATTCAATGACATGAATCCAAGAGGGTAGCTGAACGAGCAGACACGGGTATTCATCTGACTGAAGAGGTGTCTGACTTCTGTAGTAGGTAGTGTGGCGAAACAGGGTAGCTGCGCAGACTTGTGTTTAGTCTGGGTTATTATTAATTCAGGCGCGTCTAATTCATGCATTAAACATGCGCGCGGCAACCAATCAGAGGCACACATTACCTTCGGTCTGGGCGCTGGCTGCGTGGGTTGCGGGGACTTCTCAAGATGGCAGCGTGCTAACCAGAGCTCAGTGGAGTTGTGTTGTGTTCTGTTTTTCGAGTGTAAATCTGACGTACGACCGCTGGTGGTTGGGGGTCTACCTCAAGTGTACCTGGTGCGATCCTTTAGTGTGGTGCTTGTTCTCAGTTGCCGGAGCTGCCGATTATATCAGACCTCTTTGAAGACTGGGGGATTGTTAGACAGTCTCGTTTATTTAAGAAGTGGTAGATTATAGGGTTAGGGAACCGTGTGAACCAGTTAATTGGGGAATTAGCGATGCTTAGACTAAAGGATTGTGTGCTGTTGTTCCATGCTTTTTGGCATAGCGTCGGTTGGTTGCAGTCCTGGTCTGGGAGCTTGCTTTCCTCGTTGAGGTTTACTGATTGCAGGTTTCCGTTAGAGTCTGGTGAGGACTATTATAACCTAGTTCTTAACTTACCTGCGTTATTTCATAATAACTCGAAGTGGGTGAGGGTTTTTTAGGTCACCCTGAACCTTGTAGTTGGGAACTGTGTTGCTTCGTAAGCCAGTAGAGATTATTGTTGTATAAGTCTACAAGTCTACCCTGTTGTGTTGTATAATTACGGAGATTGTATTTGCTTGTGTGGTCAAGACTTATCAGTTATAAGCCATCGGTAGATGGCTTATATTTATTTAGACTTGAGGGTTACCCTGATTCCTTTGAGGGTTACCTTGTTATTGTGAGGATTACCCTGATCGCTGGAGGTTTATCCTGATCACCGTGAGGGTTATTCTGGTGTAAGTTAAGGATAAGGCTGATTAATCACGTTCGTAGTGCAGTTGACCACCTAGGCCTACCTCCCCGTGAGGAAAATTTTGTATATAGTCCTGTATCACTTATTGACATTTATTGTAATCTTTATTGACATTGGGATCAATTATCTAATCACAGAGGGGTGGTAAACTTCCACCAAACGAACAGCCCCTAAGGCATAGTCCACCGTTCGTTAACTGATATCCCCCCTTGCATTTGGATAGCCGCTCATTCTTGCGTAAGGTTAAATAAATATATTTGTGGTCAATTCTATCTCCAATCAGGCCAGTTTGCTGGTACGCCACAAAAAGGTGTCAGTTGTCCCGCCACAGTAGTAAAGTAAGTAAAGTACCTACAAGATCAATCATCGAAGGTACCTGAGAAGTAAGTAGCCATGAACGTCAGATCTAGGGAATGGAGCGCATTGACGTTCCCTTTTTGGTCTGTATCTCCCTGCGTTACCTGTGAAATTATGGTGAGGGCATGGAGAAATTTTGGCCACTGTGTGGAACCGGCGGGGAAGAAGAACTGTAAGTAGTGCTTGTTCCCCAAATCCTTTGTGGCCACTGGTTAGTTTGCGAAAGGGCAGGCTTACACTCATCCCTGAAGAAAGGTTTTATAGGTAGGTGTAAATAAAGGTGACTTTTTTTGAAGCCCCAAGTACAACTGTTGCGTGGGCTGAATAAGGACTGACCTCATTTTTGGGCAAGGAATTGTTGCCGGAAGACTATTTAAGAGCGGCCAATGAAGTCACTGTATTGAAGGACTTCGGGCATTTAAACAGCATAAATGGGAGATTAAAGCCAGACTTCATAAATCTGGAAGGATGAAAAGTTGGGAATCGCAAATGGAGCGTCCACGCAAAAACCTAAAATCATCAATAGTACTGCATGACGGAAATACAGTGATCGTATTTCGCATTCAGAATCAGAAAAAGTGCAGACAGAAGTACTACTTCGGAATCCAAATCAATTTTATTTCAATGAATACATATTGTTTATCGAATATCGAGAGCGATGGTATCATCAGATCAACATCCTTACTAATGGTTATCAGGAGGACAAACCAATCAGTGTACCGGGAGTTGACAAAAAAGACAATGTGGGAATAGCAAATAGGCCTAGATCAATAATCATTTTGCTTCTATGGCTGAAAATCTTCCAATCTTCGATACAGTCCAGTTACCAGCTTATTGTCCTTCCAAATCTCCCCTCCTATATGTCCAACATTGGGATGTGTATCGTGAACTCATACACATAAAGTGTGGCAAGTCTGGTGGTCCAGATAATATTCCAGTCCGTATCATTCGAGAATTTGCTTGTGAGTTGACCACCCCCCTATCTCATATTTTTAATACTTCACTTCAACTTGGTATTGTTCCTGATGTTTGGGAACGAGCTATTATTGTCCCCATCTCCAAAAGCCCTCCTGCAGTGGTTGAAAAGTTAAGACCAATAGCATGCACGGACCATTTTGCTGAAATTCTTGAGGGTTTTGTTGCTAAATGGACTGTGCAGGATTTGAAACCTTATGTGGATGATCAACAGTTCGGAAATAGAAAAGGTTTATCTACTACACATTGTTTGATAGATTTAATGCATTCTTTGTAAAAACATGCCGAAACCAGGAAAGCAACATCCACTCTGGTTTTCACTGATTACAGTAAGGCATTCGACGGAATCGATCACAACATTAATTCAATGGATTTCAAACTTCCTCAAGAACTGCAAACAGTGTGCCCTATGGGGGTCTCACATCTGACTGGGTTACTATGCACGCCGGAGTTCCTCAAGGGACAAAATTGGGCCCCATTGTGTTTTCTGCTGTTATTAACGACGCCTGCCAGGATTCCAATGACTGCATATATCATTGGAATATGTGGACGATTTAAGCCTGATTGAAACCCGCCACGTCCTACAACCTACTCTTCTAGAGACTGTTAATGATTTGGTTCAGTAGCCACAAAATAGTAATATGTCTCTGAATCCCATAAAATGCGCCACTATAAAAGTTAATATTACGAATGAGGCTCTTGCATCACCTGTAATATGCATCAATGATGAACTTCCTTTAAAAATCACAGACTGTTAAATTGTTAGGGGTTCACATCCAGCAAGATCTTAAATGGGACACTCATATTAATACACTAGTTCAACGGGCCAATAGCCGATTTCATATGGTTCGTGCTTTAAAAGGCCAAGGATTCCCAACTGAAGTTTTAATCACTGTCCATAAAGGGTACCTGCACCCCCTACTTGAGTATGCAGTTCCGGTGTGGAATGGTGCAATCACAAATCGGCAACAAAATCAGTTGGAAATAATTCAAAAACGTGTCCTTAACTTAATTTTAGGGCCTGATTATAATGATTACGATGATGCTTTACACTCAGTCAAATTAGACTCTTTGACTGACCGTCGTAGATCACTGTGCCTTAGATTTGCCAAACACTTGATGAATAATAAGCACATGTCGCATCTCATTCAGCAGCCTGAAACTAGTAGAATATTACGATGCAAAACAAACAGATTTAGGAAGAGTGCAATCCCCAATTTATTTATCTCGATTAATTAACTCTATGAGTTGATCCAAGTGATTGTGTAGAGGTTCTTTGCATTGTTGAATATGTGTGTATCTTAAACTGTGGTTATATGTATTGTCTCATATAAATTTATATATATTTCTGTTGATTCAATTCCCATCCTAACCAACATTATATTCCGTACCCTGCCCAATCCAATCCCACCCTAACCCCACTTACCTCGACTCCATTCCCCCTACCAGTATTTTTTAAACCCCGTCCCACACCACCCCAATATTTACCTTTTATATCCCACCCGGTTTTAATTCCTGCACTTGTATTATTTCCCGCGTTTAACCTTTTTGTGTGTTAAACATAAGTAATTGATGGTTTATTTTATTAAATGTGTATTAATCTGACTTAATTATATTTTTGAGTTTAGTAATAATTTTGTGTCTTATTTTATAATAGTGTTTGTCAAGATTACATGTAATTTTTTTTATTTATTGTTACAGTCTTACACAGTTCCGCGTTTGTGGCGAGAAGACTGATATAATAAACCGTTTAATAAAAAAAGCAATACCAATCAAGTAAAAACTTCATTTTGATCACGCGGACGTAATCGGAAGAGATAAAACGAGGTATCAACAAGACAAAGTTGTTGTCGTTTTGTTTTAATGACGCTTTCAGCAACTCGGGCTATTTACGCCAATAACTACGTTTATTCATACACTTTATTAATCAGAATCACATTACGGAGTTAGGAAGAACGTCCAATTTTAGAGGCAGGAGGAAACTGGAGTACCCTGGGAAAACCTGCGAGAGCGAGTATGGACTGGAAAAAAAACGAGGTATCAACGAGACAAAGATTGGGGCTGACGTTAGAGACACTTCTGTCGGACCTCGTGACAGTCAGAGTAAATATGTCTGGACACGCCCACAAGGGGAGAACTCAAAGCAGACATGCATAGTAGACGAGTATATACCCAGCAAGAAATGAGACCGAGGGGTACCCTCCCAACATGTCCAATCCCGATACACATTCCAGACTATTGTTACTTAACACATCCCCCAGACGTCTGAAAGGAATTCCCCAGATTCCTGCGAGACAGTGACCAACACAAAGCAGGGGGGGTCTCTCCGTCTGATACCTTGCTGCATATGGACGAGTATGAAGTTTGGACTCGCCCACATCGGAAGATCTCGCGTCCGGACAGTGAAGTGGACATAGCGAGGCCGTGTGGAAGATTTCTGGTCAAAGTGGTTATACGTTCGCCAACGTAGTACGAGAAAGCAGCCTAGAAAAGTGCAGTATTGCATGATAATAAGACGCGTGTAAAATCCCCGACGGTGTATATCTCGGTGAATTTGAACACCTGAAGCGTGGACGCGGACAGGAGAAATGCAATAATGGGTCTAAATTCAAATAGTGTTATCACCAGGGCATGGCCAGAAATGAAGCACGTTGCCAGTGGATCACCGTTGTCTCAGACATCGGTGAGATCAGGCGTATGGCAATCGGGGGGGAGTCATTCATTTATTCTTTATTTACTACATAACTGTCCATTACAATATATCATGATTAAATAAAGAAATGTAGATGGGGGGTCCCAAAAAGCAAAGGCTTGTCAAGCCGGATCCCCAAGTATATTAATTAAAACAAAGCACACCCAATGCACACCTAATGCATAGGTCTGCGGGAAGTGCGGGGTCGTATTCCGCAGGTCTGCGAGAACAGGCACGGGAAGTAGGAAGGTTGTATCTGGCAGATTGCTTGTACATAGTCACTGTTTTTTGGCTCCGCACCTGCCGACGTGGGACGAACTCCAGTCGAGGGTTGGTTCGCACTGTAATGATAGGGTGTAGTATCCACTGAATATCCCAAAGAACGGCTGGTTCGAGTTTAGTCCAGGGTGTAGGGTGGAATGAGACCGACTAAACAACATACGGTGAACAGACACCTCAGCGGCAGAGCAGACCGGTTACCGGCGTCGTTGTCTGCATTGTTGTGCTTGCGTAACTGTATTGCATCCACCGGAGTCACGCCGACGAACGCAAGGGGTGGCCCGGTAACATCTATACCCGCATGCCTCAAATGAAGGGTGGTTGAGAACGGCGGTTCGAGGCGCTCAGTATGGCTGGCGCACGAGCGGTGTGGGGTCTTCCCACCGCCAGCCTCGTCAGACACAGGGCATAAATAGGGAGATTTGTGATTCATGGCGGTACCAATACCCAGGGTGCAGGTGGTGTTGTACCCGCATTGCCTGGTGCTGTCTCTATAGGGGTCTTCCTAGATCGGGCCGGGGGTCTAAGAGGGCTGGGGTAGAATTAGTTTTCCGAGAAGGTAGCCGGAAGACAGGGTGTACAGAGTTCGGAGGCCCCATTCGTGCCAAATGGCCGGCGGGCTCCGTGGTTCGGTATCGCCTCTATAAGGGCCGTCCTGGAAACAACGGGACGTTGATCCAAGAGGGATTGGCATCACTATCACGCCAGGATATCGAAATTGAAAGGGGAAAATCGCCGAAAAAGTCTATGTCATCTTTTGGCGACCCAGTCTGCTGCTCGGACTGAAGCAAAGCCGTGTCAGAATGGGATTCAGGTAGGTCCAGGTCCGGAGCGGTAGAAGCCGGTGTGGGTTTGTCGCTCAGGCAGCAGACGAGGGAGGACAGAGATTCGTTAATATACTGGAACGCAGTCATCCAAGGTTCGGGGGGGGGTCGCGTTGCTTGGAATGACGTCTCTTCTCTGTTTTTGAAGAAACCGGTGAAGAAGAAGACCATTCGCCCTCAGGTCTGGAACGCAGGGGTGAATTAGCAGCCGGCACAGTGGGTGAGGTCGGAGGCTCATCCGGGGGGGGGGGGTCAGGTGGGAACTTGGTTGGTACGGACGCCATTTTTGGGGGGTGATGGGCCAGCTGAGAAAGGCCCCGGTTTCCCGGGTATACCAAGCTGAAAGCCCGAGCCGCGGATGGGTTGTGGAGGTCGATAGCTACGGCGGCGTAAGTCCGGTAGGCTCCACGGTGCCCGGTGAATTCTTGTTGGGTGTCCCAGAACCGTGAGCCGAGTAATCATCAGGCGGGCCTGACCCGGTGGAACGTGGCTGGGGGGGGCCTCCCGGCGCCCATACCGGCATTGCCGGTATGAGGTCGACTATGGATGTCTGGTCGGCCGATGCTACCGAGGATGCGGCCTTGCGTGCTGCAGAGCTACGACGGCCGGTACCCGTTGCATGCAGCGGGGGAGAGGCGCCCGGTAGGCCCGCTGGCTCTGCTGAGCCATAGGCGGTAAATCTGCCGACTCCTTGCGTCTTAGGCGGTCGGTGGAGGTGCTGGCTCAATAACTAGGTTGTCTGTTGGAGGGCGGAGACAGGATGGTCATAGGCCAAGAATGTCCCTGGGGAATTCTGACTACCCCGGAATCCAGTGTCGCGGTTAAGGCCGGAGTCCTCGTCTGAGCCGCTCAGGATACGGAACGCCCACAAATGCGACCTGGCCTTGCCCTCATTCCGTATGAGATCAGAGCTCATGCGAACAACGCTGGCTCGATCTAGCCGCATCAGTCGGCTCCGTGCACGACTGTCAAGCAGGAGGCACATCCCATTAGGGCCTCCCCCCCCTCGCGGCTAAGGCCTATATCCTCGTCAGAGGAAAAGGGCACCAAAAACAAGGAAATAACAGTCTTACCAACAAAATTAAAATCACACAAGGTTAAAGTTTATTAAGGACATATGACCGGATGATGCAAGTTAACACAGAACCGTGTAGCGAAAACGGAACTCAAAAAACTTGAAGATGTCTAAAAGACATGTCCGTTGCGATACGGCGCTGAGAAAAGGACGAACGTGGCGACATGACTGCAGTGCATAGTGGGAGGTCAAGGGACACCATGGATGATCAAGTCTTTTCAGCGAATAGCTATACACACATGGAATATTTGCGTATGTTGTGACTGTCTGGGTAGGTAGAGCTCCGTAGACTATGTGGTTGCCGAGCTTTCGGTAACTTTTGAATTCTGTTCTCAATGAACGCGGAAAAATACACGTTCATTCCCCGCGATGCGTCTGTTCGATGAATTTGAATTCCCAGCTTCATCCAACTTTCTTCTCACCATTTATGTGAAATCACTTTACACATCCATTCCCCACGCAGGTGGTTGTGTTGCACTCAAACACTATCTAGATCTCCACCAGACTCAGGATCCTCCCACCAGCACTTTGCTCCGTCTGGCTGAATTGGCGCTCACATTGAACAACTTCGCGTTCAGCGGTGAGCACTACATTCAGACCAGTGGTGTGGCTATGGGCACATGGATGGGACCAAATTATCCCTGTCTGTTTGTTGGCCACATCGAGGAGCAGACACTGACCCAGTACCAGGGCCTGCAGCCGTTAATGTACCGGTGATACATCGATTGGTGCTATAACCGGTAAATGTGATGACATTGAGAATTTCTTAGCGTTTGCGGATGCTTTTCACTGCGCTACACATCTGGTGTGTCGGAGTCGACACAGTACATGCAGTATCCGGAAGTGTGACACCACTTCAGTTTAAACCACGCCCACTGCATATACAGATACATGACCATCGCAGGCACGTTAGTTCGCGGTAAGAATGCCGTTACTTTTCTTTTGATTTTACGTGTCGAGGCATCCCGAAAGACTCTTCCGCAAAAACATTCAGCCTGAAAAGTCTGAATTTAATATACCTTTATGAATACATAAAGGTATATTAAATTAATATTAAAAAATTAATATACCTTTATGAATACATAAAGGTATATTAAATTCAGACTTTTTTGTGTCTTGACTCCTTACTTTCAATCATCTGATCATACTAAGAGTTGTAGCTGACACATACAGCCTCGTTTTCAAACGCGAAAGTGCGCAGATTGACGCTAAAAGCGTCGTATTGGGATTCTTCTATAGTGACCGACGTTGGTGGTGTTAGGAAAAGTCGTTGGAGACATAGGGGGCGCCCATGGCGGAAGGCCCACTCGTGGCTGCTGTTGATGTGCTGGTCATGCTGGTGCCACCCCAAAAAACGATAGGGATTGGACATCGTAGCGCTCCCCCCAGGTGCCGCAGACAGCGTAAACGGCTCCGCTTGAGGCTGTGCCTGAGCCGCTAGAAACGTTCTGACATCGCAATGATGCACGGTGATATCCCCGCCGGAGTAGGTACCACTTTGCATGGACGCTGAGGCCGTAGTATGCGCTGTGCCAGCGGCCGCTGACAAGTTTTTTGGGCTACCCGACGCAAGGGGCGCACAGGTCTATAGTTTATCACTCTTGGTCATTATTCCTTGTGTCTCCCATCCACGAACATGTATGCGGTTAACTGGAACAGTAAAACCATAAAGTACGTTGCTATATACATGTACTAAACTACAATAACGCCATTACAAAAAAAATGCCAATTCTCTTGCTAGGATATTTATCACAGCTATCTAAATAATAATCAGAGTCAGCCTAAAGGGCTACAGAACTAACTAAGAGTGTGTGGAAGAGAAGCAGACTGCAGTCCAATCCGCGAGAAAATCCCAAAAAGCAATGTTCTTCAATGTATATAGCGAGAGCCATGCATCTGCAAATTCAGATGGCATTCCAACGTAACCTGTGCATAACGTGCAAACTTGCTGCAGAAATTCAATAACTTTAATCCAAACAATCGCCTTGAATATAAAAAATATATAAAGCCAATTTCTTACCACTTTTCCCCTTCCCCACTGAGGTTACGATTACATCTGTGAGATGACTACATCCTATCGTTTGGGCAAGGGATTGTTATGAATCTGAACGGTACGTGCTCTAGATACAGGTATTTCGATCAAAGTGGAAGTTCGATGAACCTTGCATCTACTCCGCTACCAAGCCTGCGCAAGGGCGCCACCAGTCGGATTGATGCTGCCGAAACTTACATCCGGTGTGACATGACAGCAGACGATGAACCAGATGCACTGGCTGGCTGCAACGGCGGCTGCTGCCGGTGACACTGGCGTTGGACTGCCCGACGACAGGGGCGGTTTGTAAGTTTCGGGACATTCTGTACATTACCCGAAATGCCCGGTGTGACTGCAGATGGTGACACAT
Source organism: Acanthaster planci (assembly GCF_054643075.1). Classification (NCBI taxonomy): domain Eukaryota; kingdom Metazoa; phylum Echinodermata; class Asteroidea; order Valvatida; family Acanthasteridae; genus Acanthaster; species Acanthaster planci. Next base: position 10,486,065 of record NC_141780.1, on the reverse strand, counting down.
GGTGCATGATATGTGGGAACAATATGAGACGACTGTACTTTGTATGGCCTACAAATCCTAGACATCCTACAAATTGGTAACCTGCTTCTACGTATGATATCAATCGAGGAACGTACACCAGTGAATTGTTAGAAGCCATTGCGGAAGTTTTGTTCGAAGAATATTAAGATAAGGTGCAAGGTACAAGACTACTCCCCGTCTGCGTGGCTCAACTTACCACCAGGCTGAAATTGGCACAAAATTCGGGCCGGATTTTCGGCTGGCCTGATTTTGGGCTGGACGTTATTTTTACGGCTGCAAGCAATCGTTCACGTAATTGGCTAGACAGTCTACGAAGGCCGATCACGACATAGCAGAAAGAGCCAATAAACGTCCAAATTACAGAAAAAAAGCAATGTTTAAATAAATCCTTCGCGGGAATATATCTTAGCTATGAAACAACGTGAACAGCTGAATTTTTTTCACATATAGGAAAAACACACCGAAATGTGTACAAAAAAACACTAAGTCTTCTAATTCTGTTAAGGATGTTGGTGGCACATGAATTCGGTAGTTTGTAAAGAACCATGCACATGAATTCGGTAGTTTGTAAAGAACCATGGAATTTAATAGCAGAGATATAAAACAGTGTCGGAATCTATTTAGAAAGTGCAAAACACGAAAACGCAAAAACCAAATCGCTCTATAGTATTGATTTCAGGAATCAACGCACCCGATTAGGAACAAAAACGGTAATGTAGATTTCAGGCCTGATGTCCGTTTTCAAACGATTTTTACCATCCTAGATTTTAAAAAAAAGTGTGATTTTCTCGAAAGGAATGTGTAAGGGGGACCCCTGGGCACACTTAATTAACGCCCCGAATGATTCAGCCCACAGGCTGTCTCAGCCCAATTGATTTCAGGAATCAACGCACCGAATTAGGAACAAAACGGGAATGTAGATATCAGGGCTT